>NC_138232.1:33329324-33546824 GCF_964197995.2 Scardinius erythrophthalmus | reverse complement strand
AGCAGCTCTAACGTTCTTGCTTGAGTCTTTACTTGAGTTAAACTGCTCGATTCAAATGGATCTCTTTACAAACTTTTTGATTCGTCAAAGTTTTGGCTAAATTGACTTAAAAATATCTTCATTTGTCTTTTGAAGATGAATGAAAGTTTCATGGATTTGGAAAGACACATGAGGGTGATTAATTGATGACGATTTAAATTTTTGGGTGAACCAACCCCGTAACTTCATGAAGTTGTTCACTAATGGGTGTGCTTGAGAACTAACTGTCTGGCAGAAGACCACATCTCGACGGTACTGCAGGTTGAGGTCCATCACAATGGTGGGTGCGCTGTCTTGCATGAGCAAGAAAACCATCGACTTCTTGGCTTTGTCACTCATCATGGCCACACACTCCGTTAGGGTCGTCAAGAGGGGATACAGGGCCTCGCTCCACTCACCTGACACACACAGAATCTACTGCTAATATCAAATATCACATATTCGAATGCTCATGTTTCACTTTAAAGACCCCATGAAATTAAAATTTAATCTGTTTACTAGCTCAAAAAATAAAAATGCTGTCATCATTCCCTCACCCTCATTTTGTTCCAAACTCATAAGACTTACATTCATCTTTAAAAACACAAATGAAGATATCTTTAATGAAACCTAAAAGATTTCTGTCTCTCCATTGAAAGTTCATTCCACCAAATTGTTAAGCTTCAGAAAGTTAAAAGACATCGTAAAAGTAATCCACATGAATCGACAATCTCTTTATGATGAGCATATAAAAAATAAATAAAAATAATTCACATATAAACATTGATCATAACACATACATATAAATGGTTAATTGAAGCTCAAACATGCTTGCTTGAGTCAAGTACGTTTGAGTTTACATTTACCATATTTGATATGCTCTATGTATGAGCATTGGTCAATGTTTATATGTGAATAAAAGCCTAAATTAAATCTGCTCATCATATAAAGCAATCGTGTCTTTTCAGAAGACTTGGATTGAACTGCTTGATTCATATGGATTTATTTTACAATGTTTTATGAACTTTTTGAAGCATCAAAATTTTAGGGGAATAGACTTTCAATGGAGGGACAGAAATCTCAAGTTTTATTAAAAAATATCTTCATTTGTGCTGCAAAGACGAATGAAAGTCTTATGGAGCAACATGAGTGTGAGTAACTGATTTTCATATTTTGGATGACATATCCCTTTAAGTTAATTGTATCCACTAACAAATTTTTAGTAGACATATGCCTTTACAATTTACAATCCCTCTCTTCCAGGAATCAGAAAAAGCAGAATTTAGTCTAATCAAATGCTTTCTAGAACTGGACTCTAGAACCCCAACCCCTACTAAATTATAATAAAAACACTACTGGACTAAATATGCTTCACATCAGAGTGAATGAAGCCTTGACATGTTGATAGCCAATGGTGTTTAGTTTATACAAAAAAAATTATGTCCCGACAGGACTTCCTTTTCAATCAAAAATACCACAAGTGTTCTCAACAGGCCAATTCACGGGGCCTTTAAAATAAACATGGATGCAACAGCAATGACAGTTTTACATTTAACAAGAATGAAAGACAACAGACGTGACATAAAAGTGAACACCTATTTAGCATAAGCGCATAAGCTTAAGGGAGGGGGGTGGGCTCTTACCTGGGTAACTCTCCTCTCCGCTGCTGCTGCTGCCATCTAGAGGGATGGAGGTGCAACTTGCAACAGTTATTTAGCGAGTGCAACAAGCACAGCAAACGCAGCTCACACAGACACTGAGACGGCAGTTACAATGTTAAAACAAGTCAAGCAGATTTAACAACTACTACTTTCCAACTCAAGTGCAAATTGGAATGTTGCAAAGGTTTGTCTAGAAAGAAATATGTGATAAAGTAATGTTAACAGCTGCCTAGCAAACTAGTGATTTCATAGTCATTATATAATGCAAAAGAGTAAGACTACTGTAAATCACAGCATGCTGGCACTGCCAAGTGACTAACTGGCACAGACAGCCAGCACCAGACAGACAGCCTGTGAGCGTGTTAGTCAGTCAGCCAATCAAACGAGAGCACCCGGTCACATGTTCACAGTAGGCAAATATGCTGGGTCAAACAACAGAATGTTCCAGAAACATATTCCAGATACATGGCACATCAACAGAGAGTCACATGGAGTCAACACACACTCATTAACATAGTGTGGCATTGAATCCACTTGGATGTCAGTTTTTCCATTCAATAACATTGCTTGTTTTGGCACTGATAAATGAAAACAGATAAACAAATATACACATATTACAAGACTCTTTAAAATCAGACAACATACACAATGATGAACCATAGATACAAAGGTAAAAAAAATAATAAAAAAGATGGATTAGAAACAGTGGGAGAAGAAATTTAAGCCACAACCATACAAGCAAAAACAATTTAAAAGCTTGTTGCTATGGCAGCATTCAAACCTGTCTGAAGATAAACAGGTAACAGGGTGTTTGAGAAATAGATACAGGGTGATGGGTAAGGGTGATAACTAGATAAAAGAGATAAGTATGTACATGTGGTAGTGTTTGTACTACCATAGATGCAATAAACAAGCAGCAGGGAATGTGACGCTGAGTGCAGAAAGGCAGAAAAACAAATGAAATTGACTCTGCCTACTAGAGAGAGAGAGAGAGAGAGAGAGAGAGAGAGAGAGAGAGAGAGAGAGAGAGAGAGAGAGAGAGAGAGAGAGAGAGAGAGAGAGAGAGAGAGAGAGAGAGAGAGAGAGAGAGAGAGAGAGAGAGAGAGAGAGATGTGAACGAGATAGTGAACGGCACCTACAGGCATGCATTTCTGCATTAACGGGGCATGCAGGGTTCAGATCGGGTGCTGAGGATGAAGGTGGTGATGATGATGGTGAAAGTGACTGCTGTTGTGGTTCAGGGGCTGAAGAAGACTCTTCCATGCAGACAGGGTTGATCCAGAAGGCTTTAGTTTTCCCATTACCTTTCTTACTGGCACCGCCGCCGCCCTGCTGGTCAGCCTGGAACATGTCCTCACTGCTGCTGCTACTGTTCAAACGCTCCCTCTGCAGCAGTTTGTCCACTCGCTGGATTATACACTCCAGACTTTTGTCAACATTCCCCCACACCTTTTCCTGTAACGAACAAACTATTTGTACGAATTGCAAATTTTGGGCACAAAAAACATGGACAAAAAATGTTGGTTACACTATTTTGAGATGTCCTTGTTACAGTGCAACTATATTTAAGTAATATTGATGAACTACATGTACTACTTACTATAGGGTTAGGGTTAGTTGCATGTAATTATTGCATAATTTATAGTTATTATTATTATTATTATTATAGTAACTACATGTTCAAAGATACTGTAAAATAAAGTGTTTCCAACATTTCAAAAAAGTTATAGAAATTCCTGCACAATTAGTGAATTATTATACTAACAATACTATGATAATCCATTGTTATTATTATTATTTTTTATTCTGAAGAGAGGCTGAATTTGTAAATTAAACAAGATGTTTAAAGTTGTGTATGTGTTGTGCTGTATGTGATGCAAGACAGTGAAAGCATGAATTTAATTGAATTTATTTATTATTTATTATTCATAATACACTTATATTATAAAAAATATTGTTTTAATGAAAACAGTTAATTTAGGGCTTTTATGCAATATTTTCTTCTGGGTTTGAAATCAATACTGAGTGAACCTCATGCGGCTGTAACATACTGTTCAAAAGTTTGGGGTCAGTAAGAGGTTTAAAAAAAAAAGTATTCAGCAAGGACACATAAATACATCAAAAGTAACAGTACAACTTTTACTTTGTTACAATAAAATTAATCTTAAACACTGAAATCATTTAATCGTAATAATTTCCACAAAAATAATAATTAAGCAGAAGAACTGTTTTCAAAAATAATAATAAGAAATGTTTATTGAGTAGCAAATCAGCATATTAGAATGATTTCTCAAGGATCATGTGACACTGAAGACTGGAGTAATTCAGCTTTGCCATCAGAGGAATAAATTACATTTTAAAATATATTAAAATAGAAAACATTAAAATTGTACAAATATTTCACAATACTAATATTTTAACTGTATTTTTAAGGGGAAAAAATTAACCTTGGTTGGTATAAGATACTTCTTCAAAAAACATTAAAAAAAATGTCAGCCCCAAACTTTTGAATGTTAGTTTAGATGTGTTCATTTACACTAGATCTGAGCACATTTACTTCAGACTTTAAATCAGGTAACCAAACCCCTGTCAGAGAATGGTGAAAATCCAAAAACAACGAAAGTGTAAATATTGTTCGCAAATATTTTAAACTTCAGTTACAAGTATTTTAGATGGGTTATAGTTTAGTTTCAATGGATTTGCTGTGAACAGGCCTCTAAAGCTTTCTTACCCACTCTTCCTCGTGCCAGTCAACGTGGAGGGATGAACGACTGTTCCTGCCGCTCCATTTGGCCAGCAGTGTGTCCTGATCATTCCTCAGCACCACCTGCTCTGAGTCAGCAGAGGGTGAGTTTTTAGAGGCTATGTACTCGGGTCTAGCCGCGTTCAGAGCCTGCACTGCAGACGCCAGCAGTTTACAGTCACACACCATCACCAGCTGTCGTGTCTGAAAGTGAGAGAGAAAAAGAGGTTATAGTATCAGCCACAGACCATATACTGGGGACAAGATAGAAAAATAAATATGGTAGTTTGAAACTTCAAATGGATCTAAAAGTAGCACTAAATGGACAGGAGCTATATTTACTCCGACACCCACCTTATCCGCTAAGATGGCGAGGGTTCTCTCCATGCCGTTAGCGGAGCGTTCTTTAGCGGCGCGAGACAGGCGTTCAGCGTAGTAGCTGACCTGAGTCTTGAGTGTGTTGATATGGGAAATGATCTCTTTGGCACGGACAATATCCTGAGGGATGTAGACGATGGACTGGGAGCTGGACAGAGCACTGCTGCTGGACCAAAGAGAGCTTGATTACTTACACACCATGCAAGCAATAAACACACACATGCACATTAGTGCACAACAACAGACAGATAATGATTGTGCATTTCATTCAAACAGTGATGCTCTAGAGACTTTGACAGGCACCAGACACTTCAGGTGTCTGATTTTTCAATCATGATTTTTCAGAGCAAAGAGGAAAATAGTGCCATCGGTCCTTTGAATGGCAGAACTGTTAGTGCTTCTGTGCATTACAAGGTACAGCAACAGTAGAGTGTGTTTGTACATCATCATTGAGCGGATAGCATCATTTTGAGAAACATATGTGGTTGGGTGAATCTCCTAAACCTGTAAAGAAATGGGACATATTCCACCTCTGTTTTAAATGTAATATATAAGACATTACATTTTGCATAAAATCTGTTTTTAGGGAACATTAATTTAAGCCTTTTTTGCACTGTAGTATTGTCCCTGCAAAATCTGTCAAAAAGAATCTTATTGATTATTGTTGTTTAAATTATTGACACATGACACTGTGGTACTGAACTTAATTTAAGCTGAGAATGAGATTTATTAATTGTAACTTTGGGGGGAAATGTGTCGCATTTTCATGAACATTTTGTCACAATGAAAAAAATAATAATCGAAATGACCCTAAAATAGGATTAAATGTCTTTATGCAAAATACATTTTCTTTTTGTTATAGGGATGAAATACGGGGACCTGGACATTTCTATGTGAAATTTCCCCAGTTATTGCAGTAAATCAGCCTAGAAAAATAACTGACCTGAGATTCTGACTGACAAGGAAAGATCAAACAGGAAGCACATTTATATATATGTGTGTTCTCAACAAAAGACAATTATCTGAACAACTTTATTCCAACACACACACACAGCTATTACTCTTTTGTTGCGACCACAGAGAAAGGATGATGAAATCACAGAATAATGAATATCATTCTGTTCCAAAGCAGAGTGAGGCAGTCTAGGCATCATAGGTGCTCATCGCATGAAGGCCGTTCCAAAACGTAGTTTTATGTTGTTTATACAAATTTTAAGGCAGCATTGAGGGCATTCCCACAATACATTAGAGGAGCTCTGTTTATATCACTGCAGCTCACTAGGTTTTGGATCAGAGATGTCATGCATAAAATGCTAACAAACCACAAACAAACAAATAAAAATAAAGTTCCAACAAACTCACCATTCCTCTTCATAAATGCTGATTAGAAAGCAAAAATGCAATTAAAACATATGAAAAATAAACTAAGAGCGTATCTTAAAAGAAAACTGCTACTAACGTAACATTAGCAAACCAACACATAACCAAAAGCAGCCCAGAGATGGTGATATACACTAATGAAAGCAATGATTTTGAAAATAGAATATCCATTGTACATTATTAAAGGGAAAATACAGTTATAAATACAATAGTTTGTGCGAAATGAAATGATAAAGCTAGCAAAACTCTAGTGTGATTTTAAAGGGCCCCTATTATGCACATTTACAAGTTCATAATTTTGTTCAGGGGCTCTATTAGAACAGGTTTGCATGATTTAATGTTCAAAAACTATTTTATTCTTTTATGTTTGTTTGTTTTTTAATTTAAGTTATTGCATCACCTGCTTTCACACTCCGTCTGACTGCTCTGTTTTAGTTTTGGTTTCTTTAAAATCATCCTTCAGAAAAGCATTTACAGACACTGTAAATATTACTGTAACTACAGTTCACTAAATATAGCATCAGTTTGAGCAATTCTGATAATGACAGTTAAGAAGAACAAGCTGATCGACTCAAACCACCTTTGCAAGTGGTGTGACTTGTGCAGGACACAGTAGTAATTTTTTATTGTATATTTTTTTGTGGTGAGAACACAACAAAAGGTTGTGGATGTACTGCTGGGGAATAGTGTTAAAAATTCATTTTAATTTTCTTCAATTCCTCTGCCTTTGGATGTCCATGTAATAATGTCTTGCCTTTGGCCTTCAAGGAACCAGATTGTTTACTTGTACAAACAGTTATATTACACACTAAAGGAAAGGTAAAATAAATAAAAAACATATTAGGTCCCCTTAAAATGCTCTTACATGCTATCTCAGTAAGATGTTTTTGAAATGTTTTATCCTTAATGAGTGAAGCATCACACATTTTTTTCTTGTACACATATTACTGCATAAAGGAAATAGATAAAATCTATTTATGTGAAACTACCAGATGGCTGATTAGCAAAAAGGTATCTGGAATCTAAACTGCTGTCTGTGCCTTAGGCCATTACAGCAAAAATCCACATGATAGCTCTTCCTTTACATGCAACACATGCACGTACATTCGAACACACACGTACACTACACTCAATTTGCATTTTTTCAAAACCAGGCAGTGTAAAACCTAACTTACACTTTCTTTGCCTCCTCAAATTTCTGTAGGAGTTTCCGCAAACCACCGTTTTTGAAGCCCTGGCAGTGAGCTGCAGGGGCCCCAATCGTCACCAAATCATAGGTGTGATCTAGAAACACAAACACACACACATCCATTTCATGTTAGGCAAGGCAAGGTAAGTTTTTTTATATAGCACATTTCATACACTATGGCAATTCAAAGTGCTTTACATTGAAAGGAATAAAAATAATCACAAAATAAAAGCAAGGAAAATTAAAACAGTTATTCAAAATGCTTTACATAGAAAGGAATTAAAATTTCACACATATGGCAATTCAAAGTGCTTTGTATAGAAAATAAAATGTCTGTGGTGATCTTTCGACCCGCCTAAAAAATCTATTTGAAGTCTCCAATAGACCCGATTTTCCCCTAAAATCGGACAGGAGGAGCTCTAGGACTGACTCCTTGGGTTCACTGCCACATCAGTCCACACCCCCAAAAAACCCATTTGTTCGGAAGCTCTAGGAATGGAGTCGATCCACTCTGCACCCCACAGAACCCCGAGTTTAACTGACACATCAAACTCACTACTCCACCACAGACCCAGGTCATCAGCATGGTTTCATCTCTCAATTTCTCCACTTAAGTAATTTATGTTTGTCTCTTTTCCAATTTTTAGTGCCATTTGAGTTTAGAATCAAAAGGAGGATGCAGAAATAAAATACAGTGTAATCAGTCGGACGCACAGTACTCATTCAGCAAATGCACAGCTAAACAGAAGTGTTTTGAGTCTGGATTTGAATGTGACTACTGTAGGAGCACATCTGATCTCCTCTGGAAGCTGGTTCCAGCCGCGACTGGCATAATAGCTAAAAGCGGACTCACCATACTTAGAGTGAACCCTTGGTATTAATGTGATCCGAATGATCTGAGTGATCTGTTTGGTTTATATTCAGTGAGCATATCTGCAATGTATTGAGGTCCTAGGCCATTGAGTGATTTATATACCAGCAATAATACTTTAAAAACAATCCTAAATGTTACTGGGAGCCAATGTAAAGACCTGAGGACTGGTGTGATATGTTCATATTTTCTGGTTCTGCTCAGAATCCTGGCGGACGCATTCTGTATGAGCTGCAACTGTCTTATGGTCTTTTTGGAAAGGCCAGTGAGGAGTCCATTACAATAATCCACCCTGCTGGTGATGAAAGCATGAACAAGTTTTTCTTGTCTTGTCTGGAAACAAAGCATCTAATTCTTGCAATATTTTTGAGATGATAGTATGCTGATTTAGCTATTGCTTTGACATGACTACTGAAACTAAGGTCTGACTCCAGAATCACACCGAGATTCCTGACTTGATTTTTAGTTGTTTTGACCCCTAGCGTGAAGGTATGCGTTCACCTTGAGAACTTCATCGTTGTTTCCAAACGCAATGACTTCAGTTTTGTCTTTGTTTAACTGAAGAAAGTTTTGGCACATCCAACTGTTGACTTCATCAATGCATTGGCACAGGGAGTCAATGGGGCTGTAATCATTAGGCGATAGGGCTAAGTAAATCTGTGTGTCGTCTGCATAGCTTTGGTAAGCAATTTGGTTCTTTTTCATTATTTGACTCAGTGGGAGCATGTACAGGTTGAACAGGAGCGGCGCAAGAATTGAGCCTTGAGGGACTCTGCATGTCATGGATGTCCATTCAGACTTATGGTCTCCTATACTCACATAATAATCTCTCCCTTCTAAGCATGACTTAGGACCATCCCAGAAAGCCCAACCCAGTTTTCCAGCCTGTCAAGAAGTATGTTATGATCGACAGTGTCAAATGCAGCACTGAGGTCGAGTAGTACCAGAATTGTTTTGCCTGTATCAGTATTTAAACGAATATCGTTTATTATCTTTATGAGCGCTGCCTCTGTAACACTTAAAATAAACAGTCATGTTACTGTGTTACATAAGTACTAAGAAATACCGATGAACAACAAGTTCTTAATATATAATTAGAATTATAAATATATAAATTAGCACTCTGAGATATAAATGTGCAATTACAAGAAATAAAATCGCATTGTGAAATATAAAGTTGCATGTAACATAAGAAGTCGCAAATATGAGAAATAATATTGCTCTGCCATATAAAAAGTTGCATTCCATGATAAGTTGAAATGATGTGACAAAAAGTCAACTTAAGTTGCAATTAAGTGTAAAAATTCGTATTATGAGATATTCGTATTGTGTAGTCACAAGAATGAGATATAGTCACACTGTGAGATATAAATTGTAAATATGTGAATTGAAGTTCCACTGTGAAATAAAAAGTTACACTGCACAATTATGTGGAAAAAAAACTAGATTGTGAGATAAATTCACAATGTGAGATATTATGACGCAATTACAAAAAAATTAAGTTGTAGGCTTACATTCACGTTGTAGGCTTGCTCATTCCAGTGATGAATTTTCTCTGCTTTTATCAATTAATACTGATTATTATTTTTTCTAGCTTTACTTGAGACAGATGAAATGCTACAATTCTCTTTCTACCTGTATTTTTTTTTTTTTTAACTTTGCACTATAGCCTGGGAATAATAATTTCAAGACTGGGGGTCAAAACTAAAAGAGTGTGTGTTTGTGTTGAGTGCATGAAAACTTCTGTACGAGAGACTATTTACATGTGCTAAGTGCTCTAAATATATACACCTACTGCCTGGTGGGATTTACACAGTGAAGAGCACATACACTAGACTGGACAGGAATATATAGAGCAGTAACAAAAACCTTTCAAACGAAGGAAAACAAAGAAAAGGGGAATGGGATGACTAATGAAATAAGTAAACAGAATGAAAGAAAGAGATCTAACCACAGCCAGACTCATCCTGAACCCTCATTCTTTGCACATGGAGGTTGGTGGGCATAAATTCCAACTTCCTTTCTGCTTTCAGATTACTGGCTTTAAATGATGGACCTGTAAGAGACAGATAGATAGAAAATAAATCTCTTGATACCCCTCAATCACTCAAATAGGGAGGTAGACATGCCTACTATTATTAGTCTTCCAGGTCACTGGAGAATCTTTCACAGAATTCTGGGTCATTAAGTTTAACCCTATAAAGCCTAATGTTTAATACTTGAATTTCTACTGAAAATCTACTGAAAAACCAGTTGTACACAATCTACTACATGCCTTCTGTCGTCTGTCATCTTTACAAATTAGTGTAAAATAAATGCATGAATACATGTTATATTGCAAGTTATATTTAAAGATGAACTGGACTCAATCAACTTAGGTTTACTTGATTATCATTACATCATTTAGAAAAATCATGTTAAAATGTTAGTATCAACTATGATACAACAGGCTTTTGAGGAATGTTTATTTGTACATCGCTTAATCATCATTGTTTTGCACTGCATCATAAGGTTTCCCATATTTTCCCATAATACTTTAGTTTAGGGTCTGATTCTTACTATATTTCTTTTTTTGAAATGTTCAAATGCTACTTTATTTTCAGATTTTAAATTATATTTTGAATCCCAGACTATCAATGTGGTCTCACATCTTTGGACCCCACTGTATCATCATATGTTTCTTTTGAACATCTTACATGTGCTAAAGTACTGAACGTCTGAAAGTCCTGAAATATAGTAATACAACAGGAACAGCTCCTATAACCTCAAAGTGCAGACTGACCTTTGTAGTCCTGCAGGTCTGTGATTGTATCCTGATAGGCCAGAAGGATGCTCTGGTACTGCGTTACGATTTGCCGCCGGAGATTCTCCCAACAAGGAGATAACTCCCCCAACTCCTCCAGCTCACATACTCTACGAGCATCAAAACACACAATCATGTAAAGAACGGCTCTTTTTATATATATATACACACTGCTAAAAAGGTCAGAGTGTGCATGCTGTCTGAGGTTATGATGTACACCTGGAGGAATCCTCTTCCAGTAAGAGTTTGACAAACTGTCGTGGGATGTTAAGTGACAGGACGCTCTCAGCCATCTGTTCCAGGATTTGTAAATGATTCCCATCAGTGGTTGGAAAACGGTACATGCGCGACATGGTGCCACCAAACACTTAGATGCAGAAACAGGATTAAACCATTAAGAGAAATCAATTGTGCAAGGCTGTAGCATTAAAACTGAATTTGTGAGCATTTATGATATTATGACCAGGCCTTGGATTTCACTTCTGTCAATAAAAATGCAACTAAGTGCCCTTGATCTTGGGAAAAGCACTATTACAACAATAAAATATTATGCACTATTATGTTATTCTTAGTACCAGCAATGTTTCAGTCAATATTTCCCATAGAGCCATTAAGCAACATGTGTCCAGTGATGGTCTCTGCTTTTCAAGAGTGGGGAAGATGTCACTCATCACTTATTAAAGCAAAATATGCATTAAAGGTTAAGATCTCAATTCAGGACAAGACAATGGCGGAGGATTTGGTGCGCAACAGTTCCTGAGCGTCCACCCCATCCCCCGATGTTATCGTTAATACCGGTGTTGCCGCAAGTTTATTTAAAGGTGTGAAAATGTACTCACTGTGACGTCCCTAATTTCCGTCACAATGGATAATTCATAGGGTGTGAAAAAGAAGCCATTCTTCTAGTGAATGATATTCTTACCGGATCGTAGAAAGGAGTCTTTCCACAGAGAGGCGTATTTCACTCGGACTCCCACAGATTCTGTCAGACTCTCATCCACGGGGAGGACTGTCTGCAGCAATGGCACATGAATGAACGAAAACACTCACATCAGAATAAGTAAACTAGTATACAAACATGCTTTATAGATGAGTCATTAAGGGCATAGTCACGCTCACCCTGCCATTGATGGTGTCTTGCAGATGTTTGATCGGTGTATGCTGCTCTCTCTTCTCCTCAAGTTGCCAGGCAATGACTGTAATACTACCCACATGCTTGTTTTCTGCTGACCTGAGGAAAAGGGAAAACAAATGCCGATCCGTTCAAACTGCATATGCTTGTGGTCGTTTTCAGCAATGAAGTAGACTGTTCTAGATACACCATTTAGGAGATTGCCCAAACAAACTATCTAGACTTCTAAAAAAGATGGGTTGGATCACCTGAGAGGTAAGTTAAGTCTGTGGTTCTTTTCCTGCAGAAGGTCCTTCACTGGGAACATCGCTGAGCCAAGAAGGTACATCTGGAAAGAGAGAAATAAGTATTAAAAAGACAAAGCAGCATAGTCTGAGCTGTTTTTTTTTTATATTAGAGACCTTCTCATTTGATGTGCGTGGTATGTATCTCACCGTTCCTTGTGAGCGATCTTTTACATCGTACACGGAGAGCTTGACCTGTGTGTGCTGGTTAATGTAGGAGTCTTGGAAGAAAGCCACACTGCTGAGGAACATGGGACTATTTGTGCCCTGCAAAACAGAGGTCAAACCATTTGTTTTGGTTAGTCATCCAAATCAGTCCACATTGTTCCATAAATGGCAGAAAATTAACAACCATCTTGGGTGATCACAAGTGTTTCTAAGGCTGGATAAAAATATTAATTTTTTGATTAATTGTGACCTTCGTTTGAACTTGATAATTCTTAAAATTCCACAACCAATCTTTTATTATATGCCTAGTTTCCTCTACAGCCTTTCGGCATCGCCCAACAATATGTGCAACCAGAGTGTCTTGTCAAATAGAATCAGGAAAATATATTGATTCTCTGCCCTAACCTTACTTAAAGGGGTCCTTGATTATGATTTCACTTTTTTAACTTTAGTTAGTGTGTAATGTTGCTGTTTGAGCATAAACAACATCTTCAAAGTTACAACGCTCAAAGTTCAATGCAAAAGGAGACATTTTCTTTTACAGAAATAGCTTTTTAAGGACTACAACGAGCTTCTTCCTGGGTTGGTGACATCACAAACCCTAAAATTTACAAAAACCCTGCCCCCGGGAACACGCAACAAAGGGGGTGAGGCCATGTTGGGCTGCTTTAGAGAAAAGGAAGAGTTGTTGTCGCTGTTTTTTACACCCCGGAAAAAGTTTGTCCAAAAGTTTGTCCTACAAATATGATTAAATGGTGGATAACATCATATCTAAAAAAAACAAACAAAAAAAAAAACACACACTCTGAAACGTCCTGTAAAATCCGTACTTGCAAAGTCCATGTTTAAAATCTGTTCAGCACAATCCTCTTGTTCGTTAACATTGTCAGGGTCTGAATCGGCTCGAAATGGCTTAAAATTGACGTCATCATTAATATTTACATCTGAGTAGAGCTTGCGGTTATGAAGGGGCGGACATTTCCCAAACACGTGCTAAGCACTGCCAATCACAACACACTGGGCCAGCTAACCAATCACAGCACATTTCTTATTTCGGAAGGAGGGGCTTCATCGAAAATGACACGTTCAAACAGACAGGGGAGTGAGAAGCTGTAATAATGTAATGCAAAAATAATGCGTTTTTTGAACAATCATGCATGAAAAAATATTCTAGTACACCCCAAAAACAAGGGGGTCTAAACTGTTTTGTGATCACTGAAACGAAATTCAGAATTATAAACCAGGTGTTACCATCTGTCTCGGCTGACCACTTGTGATTAGATCATGCAAGACAGATATTAAAGGGATAGTTCACCCAAAAAGGAAAATTCTGTCATCATAGTTGTTCCAAACCTGTAAGAATTTATTTCTTCTGCTGAACACAAAAGAAGATATTTTGAAGAATATGGGTAACCAAACAGTTGATAGACTCATATTGACTTCATATATATATTTTAAATGTTTTTTTCCTCCATACTATGAAAGTCAATGGGGTCCGTCAACTGTTTGGTTACCAATATTCTTCAAAACATCATCTTTTGTGTTCAGTAGAAGAAAGAAATGTTAATTTTTGGGTGAACTATCCTTTTAATACCAGGTGGGAATAGTTTGGGTTTTGGGTAACAGTGTTGGCCTGGGCTGACAATAAAACAGGAACATTTGTGTCCATCTCACCTCAATGATCTCGGTCTGTGCATGCTTGGTCCAGAAAGCCTGAGGAGGTGTGGTACAGCTCACAGCAACAAAACAGTTGGGTTTTCGGTCCAGAGACGGTGTGGTCAGCTCACTGCAGACTACAAAACCACAAACAAATGAATTTATGCTGAGGGTCATAACAGTGTAAAGATTTTCCACAAGAAGCATTGTATATATGAATGAGCTACAGTGCACCTCAAGTGTTATTTGCTAAGACTTGCTGATTCTCTGAGATATAATCAAACCTCCCCTGTTAAACCACATTATTTACAACTGATGAAAGATAGAGGCAGTCATTTAATCCAAACGCAGCTGCATAAGCGGTTATCTTCACGTAAGCATACAGTAGGACACAGAGATCTCACAGAAACATTTACACTCCTGTTCAGTGTCATTTTCAGTCTAAAGATCAGACCCGATTGTCAGCTGAACCCTTATATCTCCATCAATATTGGCTACTAATGGAGAACAGGTCATTTCTGGTGCCATTTCTGCTGATTTAGAAAATTTTGAGTATGTGTGTGAATTAAAAAAACAAGACTGACCAAGACTGAACTCCAGTACTGGCTCATCTGGATCTTGACTGTTTCCTATAAAGAGGAGAAAGAGAGAGACTGGATATAATTCATATGTAAAGTAAAATGCAAGAGAACAATCAAAATGCAAAAGTAAAATACAAGAGAACATCAAATCACAAGTTCATGGGTACTACGGTATACCTTCCAATGCTAGTCCAAGCATCTCTGAAGAAAGCTCTAATGTATTTGCCCTGTACACTGACCATGGCCGTTCCCTCCGTGACATTGTGGCAGGATGTTTGTGTGTGTTGACGCTAGAGTAACAGGAGTGGTGGAAATCCACACACAGCCAGGCACACTCCTGTGTGGCCGTTTCCTCCTCTGTTATCTGAGAGAGAGAGAGAGAGAGAGAGAGAGAGAGAGAGAGAGAGAGAGAGAGAGAGAGAGAGAGAGAGAGAGAGAGAGAGAGAGAGAGAGAGAGAGAGAGAGAGAGAGAGAGAGAGAGAGAGAGAGAGAGAGAGAGAGAGAGAGAGAGAGAGAGAGAGAGAGAGAGAGAGAGAGAGAGAGAGAGAGAGAGAGAGACAAATCAGATTTTTCCAGATTTGGTGAAAACACAGAAACTTTGGAGAAACTTGCATATATTTTTTTCACATGGGCACTACTGGAGTGTTCTAGAGTACAATAGAAGCTTTCAGAAATTAAACAGAAACAATCCTTGTTGTAGGGCTTTCTGGGACTTCATCAATTTTGAATCTTCAGAATCGATTGTAAGTTTAGTTTAGTGTGCGCTACAAACAGCCGTATTATGCATTCCAAAAAAAAACACTGTTTCTCATTATTTCAAAAGGAAGAAATTGCCAATGCTTTTTTTCTTTTCCTGAATATGCACTTTTAAATGAACTGAAAAGGACCTGGGGACTCTTAAAATTATGTAGTAGAGGACCAGATACCTGTGTTTACTGAGAGCAGTTTTAAAAGTGACTATTAGCTATTAGACTATATAGAAAAATATGCCTATACTATTCTATACTGTATATCTGCTTATCCATTTAGATTTTTGAAGCATTTGAGAGACCTTTTATGAATCATTTGCGGCTCTAGTAGGCATACAACCTGATAATGTTAACAGGCTTGGTTGATGAACAGAACCTCGCCTGCCCACATCATCCTCTATGAGTCAAACAAGAACAAGAGGAGCTGATGTTAAAGTGAACACACACAGATGCATCAAATCTCAACAAATGCCCCGTATATAAATCCACATAGTGTGGTCCAAAGGTCTGAGACTACATATTATATCTGGGATTTATTTCCTGTAGACATGGACATAAATTCCGGTAGACAATACCGTAGGAAATAAAGTAAATTTCAAGATTTCACTGCATTTTAGGTAATGCCATGCAATGTCATGCCAGCTCGAGTGATGTCGTTATTAAAGCAAAAGCGTAATATACCAAATTTAAGAAATTAAGAATTTCTTGAAATTCATGCACATTTCTCAGTGTTTCCCTAATATTGTGATGCTGGACACATAATTTATATTGAAAAATGTTCTATTAAATTAAGAAAATTGTTAAATAGAAGCTTTTTCACACATGGAATCAGACTTAAGGACCCCACAGTATGTACTCTCACACAAATGTCTCAAGTTCACCTACAGATTCAACAAGAATAATAATGGTACAGTATGTGACTACATTCTACCTTTATTTACTATCCTTTCTTTAAATATAAGAAACCTGTATATAAGATACCATGACAAAATAAGTTAAGTATTTGTGTTACTTTTTATAGAAATATGACAGAAAATGTATGCCCAGCTGGCTGTCTCCATGGAGATAGCGTTTAATGGTAATGTCACTCTATGTGGGATTGTTCTTTCATTGCTGCTGAAATACAAAAAGAAACGAAAAAAAAAAAAAAAACAAGACCTGCTGTGGGAGATTATTAAAGCAAGTGGGCTGCAAACTTTCACTTGCTATTGACATAACCTCAATGACACATCTCTGCAGCTTCTGCAAAAGCCACAAGAAAAACAAGTTATGAAGTAGTGATACATCAAAATCGAAAATTCTTGACCAAAAATCTTGGATTTAATTTAAAATGAGACTTTCAGAGTAGACTTTGTTTAGAACAAATTCACTATTGTTATTATTAACAACAACAACAGTATTAATAATAATAATAATAATTCTTCAAATTAAAAATACATTTAAAAAATATTCAAATAGAAAACTGGTATTTTAATGTGCAATTCTATTTCACAATATTACTGTTTTACTGTATTTTTTATTAAACAATGCAGCCTTGGTGAGCAAAGAAAAATAAATAATAATAATAATAATAATAATAATAATAATAATAATAATTCTAAACTTTTGACAGGTACTGTATTCTGTATATAGTTGCTAGGGTGTTCTGGGTGACCTTCCATAACATCCATACAGATATTCCTACCTCGGTTCATAACAGAAAGTCAAACATTGTTTGCAAAACTGATCCAGTCTCTGTGCTTTGATATTTTAGTAGGCTATTTCTTTCTAATGTTAGCAAATTCAAATATTTGTGCCACTTAAACTTTTGATTTATATCTATATACAATATTAAAATAACTTGTCTTCTCTATTTAGTACACTAAAAATTGCCAGGAATTTACAGGATTAAAGAATATTATTTTACAACAAATTACTGTAGTCAGAGATTTACTGTGAAATCAATGCATGCTGGGTAATTTTCTTACAAAATGACTATGAAACAACAGCAGAATGATGCTAATATCACATCACAGTAATTCACTGCTCTCGTTTTACTGTGAATTCACATTATAAAGTTATCTTTAACCTGTAATAAATTATATTATTTACCACTATAATGGTTTTTGAAGTCACTATAATGGAGATTAGTGTTTCATTTGCTTGGGATCTTTAATTTATGATCTAGCCAGAAGTATGACAAATGAAAACATTTGTTGAAACAATGACAAGCTAGAGCATAAATAATGCTAATTGGCCGATTTTTAAGTTTTGGCGCTTTTCTGTACGGCTCGGCGCAGCTCGCCTTGCTTTGCTTTTCCTCTGCGTGGCACAATTCGGCTCGGCACAGCTCGACTCGGCTCGGTTTGCTTTTCCACTGCAGTTTAGTACCGCTTCAAAGTGGATGGGATTATAGACTGCTCATTAAAGTTGTTAAAAAATATATTAATTCCTGGTCGCAATATCCGCTCCTCGGCTACCAACGAGATGAACGTCTGCACCATTTCAGCCATTTCTTTTTTCAAGTTTCTTTTTTTCTTTTTTCAAGCAAGTCGGTTAATAAAAAATGTGCGAAAAAAAAATACTGCGATGGCTGTTGCTGACTATTTAAATTTAACGGGTTTGGTGTCTCGTGTTGCAAATCCAATGACGCTGTTAGAGATGCTTCTCTCTGACCAATCAGTGATCTGTAGTGTTTTCACATCACATTTTAGTATCAGTACGGTATGCTTGGAACCTCAACAGAGGTGGTACCTCTTTAAAGCGAGCCGTACCAAGCCGTACCATGCAGTGGAAAAGTGCCGCAAAGTGAGCCGAGCCGTACCACGCAGTGGAAAAGTGCTACAAAGTGAGCCGAGCCGTACCGTACCATGAAGTGGGAAAGCGGCAAAGTGAGCACTACCGAGCAGTACCGAACCGTACCATGCAGTGTAAAAGCACCATAAAACTATTCTATTCCAAACTAACTATTCTTAGCATGAATATAAATGGTGACCAACAAGTATCAACAAACTCTACAGCATGATTTATTCATGTTACATTGGATGCTGGGTACCTTCATAATACATGCACTGTAGAAATACAGTATGATATTGTTTGTTTGTTGGTTTTTATAATACTGTAAACTCATAGTAAAATCAAGCTTTTTTACAGTACAATTTAGGGCTAAGCGCTAAAACAATATAATTTTCCTTGTTAAAACGATAACAAGAGTTCGATAAATGTTCGATATAATGTTTATACGGTAAAAGCGGAATTAAAAAGCGCTACTCATTTGAACCGCACCACACATTTATTCGCTCGGCTCAAAGTTCAATTACAGTTAGTAGTTACAAATTAAACATGGGTGAACACCAGAAGGTATGTTAAAAGATCCATTACAATGTACCGAAATTAATCCCGTCTCATGTGATCGCTCAATCAGTGTTTCAACCTGAAAAAGACATCAAGATAACAGCTTGTAGGGTATAGAATGTCACTTAACGGTACATTTACCTCAAGAAAGCTATTCAATGTCCAATAACTTATTAGTTTGCTAGAAAAATAACTAGAGAAGAGCATTTTGCTAAATATATGCACTGTATTACATATTTATTATGTTTTGACTAAACCGGTTAGTGATGTCTTCATTATTTAATGAACTTTTCATGACAGAGTTATTGAAACATAATTACAGTTTATTGTCGTTTAAATTTTTTTATATTTTCAGGGCAAGTTAATCCTGAATTTTCGGTTTTGGCCCAGAATTTTCATTTCGGTGCATCCCTAAAAATAATATTTTTAAACTCTTGAAATGGACAGTCTGACTTTAGACTGACATAAGGACATTTGTACCTTCTTAAGAACAGCCAACTAGAGACAATGGTCCATTTTACAAGAAAGGTAACAGGTTGTTTAGAAACAGAAGTCTCTCTGCCACATAAGAGATGATTCCTCTTCTCATATATTACACAAGATTTTGTGCTCAATAACCTTACGCAAACATGGGTAAACTTTTTTTAATGCGCTAATAGTCAAGATATTGATCACTTCTGGGCATGAGGACATTTATGCACAGCTGGAAAATGCAAACAATGTAATGCTTCCTTAGAATTAGAAAGTTTTCTTATGCTGTTAGTGTTTGCCCATTTGGATTTCACTTTGATGGCCTTCAAAACAGAAACTGCTATTATAAAGCTTGGAAGAGCCAGGACATTTTTTAATATAACTCTGATCGTATTCGTCTGAAAAAAGAATGTCATATACACCTAGGATGGCTTGAGGGTGAGTAAATCATGGGGTAATTTTCATTTTTGGGTGAACTATCCCTTTAATCTCTGTGGATCAGAAAGAGACATTAACACCAACATTGAGTGCCATTTATAGGTCCTGGAGACCTCACCGGATTTATGAGTCACATGAACTGGAACAGGAGAGCTTTTTCAGATAATCCCTATGGACTACCTGACACACTTTTTCTTCATGTACAGAGAAAACGGACACAAATTGTAAAAGATTCCTCCAAGCAAGTATGTAATACTGAAGGAGTCCAGTGTCATTTCAAACAGCAAGAAATGCTTCAACAGGCACTGGTTTGAGTAGATGCCTTCTTTGAGTGTGTGTTGCAGAGGGCAAGGAGATTTAAAGTGAAAGCACTTTTCACTTCTCTCTTGCTGGTAACAGCATTTCTCATGTGTAACAGACAGGAACCTGGTATAAGATGCAACTGGTTTCCCTAAACGACCTTAAATGGCCAGATATTTCCTTTTTTTGTTCAAACCGCCTGAGGTGACAGCAGCAGGCTTTAATTAAAGGGTTAGTTCACCCAAAGATTCTGTCATCAATTACTTAGCCTCATGTTGTCTCATCTTAAAACCATAAGACACTAATTTTCGAAACACAAATAAAGATATTTTTAGTGAAAGCTGAGATTTCTGTCCCTCTACTGAAAGTCCATTCCACCAAAGCTATGACACTTCAAAAGAACATAAAGGCGTAAAAGTAATCCATATGAATCGAGTGCTTTAATCGAAATCTTCTGAAGAGACACGATCGCTTAATATGATGAACATTTTAATTTGAGTTTTTATATAAACATTAATAACCACACATATATCAAGCACATCAAATACGGTTAACTAAAGCTCAAAAAAACTTGCTTGATGAATGGGAACCATAGACCAAAAAAAAAAAAAAGATTTCCATTTTTCCACTTTAGAAAAATTAAGCCAAAATATCCCAGAAACAGTCGTTGCCAATTACGAAATTTGGAGCCTGATTCTGTGCAGTAGTTATCCTGATGTGGAGCCGCGGTATAAAGGTCTCACCCACACTCCCACTCCCGCAGACTTAATCACAAGCACAACTGTTTATCATGACGTTACATTCCATTTTAGAATTAATTAAACCAAATTTATTGGGAAAATGAACTGGCAAAACCAGCAATGCAAGTTTGAGAGGTGGCGCCCCGCCAAATCTTGCGAGAATCACAACTTGCTTTACGGCATGACGTCACTTACATCAACAACATATGAAGCAGTCTCTATGGAAGACACTAGCACACATTTCAGACGTGAATCATGGCAGAGTCGACGAAGAAAACAAAGAAAAAGCGGTCGGAAGAGTGCAGAGACGGCTCTGCGTGAGTGGTATTTACGACAGTACGGACATCCCAACCTGCAAAAAGTCATTTCAGGGAGGATTCAGGAGAAAGGATAAAAGCCCGCCCACACTGACAATTGATTGGTTGATTGGTTGATTTTGAAATAGTTTATAAAGTTTTAAAAATGGATTTATTTATTTTTTACAAAAACCCATCGCTTCGCTTCAGGGTTTTTATTAACCCACTGGAGTTGAATGGATTACTTTTATAATGGATGGATGTGCTTTTGGGAGCTTCAAAAACTCAGGCTCTATTCAATGCCATTACAAAGCTGGGAAGAGCCAGAATATTATTTGAAGGCCCACTGAAGTGCCTTGGAACGTGCAAGCTTTGTATGATGTTGACGTAATTTCCACTGAAACAGGAAGCTAAGGCGGGACATATTGAATGGCTCTTCCCTGTTTTCAAATAGACAATAGCATTTAGATTACCTCACAGATTACACATCATACTTGACATCACCAAGAAAGCGAATCCGAGCACTGATGATACGTTGGATTCAATAGTAGAGGTGTGAATAAATTCTAGCCATTTCATTCTTAACAACTTACAGTTGGAAAACAGAATAAAACTCGAGCATTTGAGTAACCGAACACACATCTCCAACCCATACTGCTCCGTGACGTTGTCAACGGTAGTAATGTCCAATTCGTGAGCGAATCGTTCTTTTGAACCGTTTCTTTTAAGTGAACCGGTCGAACCAGTTCACCAAAACAGTTCGCGTCTTGAGTCAGCGCTGATCCACAGTTTTCTAAAGTTAGTCGCTTTCGGACGTGCCTTACAGTCACTCCGACTACAACCAAATCCTGGAGTATTTGTTACTCCAGTAACTCCGACAGTTTACTGAACTGAGACATGTTGTGCTGAGAGAACTAATGAGCATGAGCAGCTGATACTGAGCATGCGTGTACTACCGAACGTACAGGTACAGCCACGGTCGCTTTAGCCAGGTGGTATTTATAGCATAGGGGGTGGGATGCTTTAGATTCTAAAGAGCATTTGATTGGACAGAAGATGTGATGAGAAGGTGATGTCATAAAAATCTGTGATCCAATTTTAATTTTGGGGTGAACTATTCCTTTAAGTACAATTTAAATGTACAATTATATGACTTTGTACATCAGTAATTATTATTTTAATGGCCTTGCAATGCAAGCATGATTCATGCAAAAAAATGTGAATATAGTGATATGGTACAATTTGCAAATTGTTATCCCAAGTTTAAAATGTTACAATTTTATACGACATACAAAAGGGGTCCCTGTTCTGCCTTATGCAGTCAAAACAAAGCCACTCTTTTGAAATATCCATGAGAGAGAGAGAGAGAAAGAAAGAGTGAAGAAAAAAAAATGAGTGTGTTTGTTTTAGATGACTCTTTTTCCACAGGCATTGAGTCAGGAGGACAGCAGAGACTGGAGACCGTAAATGGGCAAACCTAGTTCCCCAGTTTTCACTTTCTGTCTGACTGCCAAACCTCAAACCCATAGTCCTCCTCCTCTTACACTCACAAGCTCTCTCTCTCTCTCTCTCTCTCTCTCTCTCTCTCTCTCTCTCTCTCTCTCTCTCACACACACACACACTATAGTGACATTAAGGAATTAAGCAGGTAAGTGGCCTGAACCTTCTCAGATGTTCTGTATCTCTAGTTAAACTTCCCACACACTCAGAAAGAGAGAGAGTTAACAAACCAAGCTCCAGAACTGATCATCTCTATAACACATCAGTGTCTCCTTTCCTCTTCCCACACACCTCTCATTTACAGCTGCATCACTTCCTCCCACACACACACTCAGGTAAAACTTTCTCAGTTTTAAACTGTAATTTTTACCCTATCTCAAGCGCTGTCTCCAAACCATCCATTTGATTTAAAATGTTCAACAATGAACCAGTTCACCAAATATTCCACTATTTGTCAAACCAAAAAACAACCCAATTTTCTCCCGCTTTTTATACAAGTTCCTTGTAAGTCAGTAGTGTTTCCGGTCATAGTCTTTTACATTAGGGATACAAAATATTAGGGATACAAAATCTTGAAGATGTCCCAATCATTTTTTTTGTGCCCCAGAACCATTGAATATAATTGAGTATCTGCCAATACCGAATCCAGATGAAATGTATTTTCCTAGAGCTTGGTGCACAGTTCAAGTTCAGTGTATATTGTGGGATTGGGTTAAGAATGTTTCTTTTTTTCTTTTCTTTTTTGCATAAGGAATTTTCTATATTTGTTATAAATGGCAATTAATAAAGGTGTTAAAAAATTACAATGTATGCAGGGCCGTGCAGACACAGTCCCTTTAAGAACAAATGCACAGATCCAAATATACATCTGATCTGCTCCCAACTGTTTACGTTCACGTAGGACATAACAGACTGTGTTCATGTGAATACTCCAAACGATGAGCATTTTGACAAAATTGTGGGTATTTGACCATTCAAGCACGTTAAGCTGTGAAAGAAAACTGAATTCGGGATCACATGCATCTGAGAGGACGGCATCTGTGTTTGAGCTTTGGTTGTGTATCCTTCAGCGCGAGCACCGCATTGAGTCCTTTTTCACGGCTTATTGTGATTAATAACACTCTAACGGGTCAATAACTTTAAGTAGTACAGCGAAGTTTAAGAAATATAACACTTTAGAATGGTGACTTTTTAAATTTGTCAATCGATACGAATCGGCAGAAGATAGAATTGCGATTCATTTGTGAATCGATTTTTCCCCCACCCCTAATATCGCTGGTCACATACATTGAACTTCTTTTTACCCCTAAGCGAAGAACGAAAAAGACCATTGCTGTGAGTATATTGTGGCTTTCAGTGTATCAAAGCTTTTATCCTAATGCATATTATTCTACATATTAGCAGTTCATGTTTACATAACTACATTAAATTAAATAAATAAATAAACATTCGAGTGTCATACACATGGCACAGCACATTAAATCTTCAAAACAGTCATGGATACTGGACACTGTACAATAAATGTGGGTAGTATATTTAGAACCAGGGCACAAAGGCTTCGTCATTTAATTGTTTTTGGTGTGCAAATGATTATGGAACAGGATACAATGCTAAACAAGCACACTCACTATCTTGCATGGTTTACTAACTCAAAGTCCAGCAGACTTCCTCTTTTCCATCAAATCACTGCTCGATCTTTTCGGGTGCATTCACACTTGGCATGTTTGGTTAGATTAAATCGAACACTGGTGCGATTGTTCTGTTAGTGCTGTTTATTTGAATAAATGTGAACGTTGCCATCCGAACCCTGGTGCGCATCAAACAAGTGGACCAAGACCCCTGAAAAGATGGGTCTCGGTCCACTTCCAAATGAACTCTGGTGCGGTCTGAATGAAATTTGAACGCAACACGAATCATATGTACGCACATTGCACATGTACGAACGCATTTAACCCAGCACGCATCATTGTTTTGGATGTTTGACAAGTTACGTCGCAAAAAATATGTCAAAAAATACTTTTTTTTGCATCTTTAGGTTCAGTGTTAAAAATTACAGTGTGAACCGAACTACAAGTATAAACGCCCTTAGACTCCTCTAGAACCGAGTTCTAGTGTCATAACTATTACATGTCCATAAAAAAAGGTTTAAGCTTAAAGCTGTTATTCAAGGCATTACATTTGCCTCAAGCTTTTAAATGCAGTGTCAAAGTAAACCAGTGTGTTAAACTGTGGTACTGGAGGAAGATCAAATAAAAACACGGGAGGACAGTAAGTTTATAGGGGTAATAATAGTCCTCTCCTAATGTTTTCTGTCAGAGGGACGTCCTGAGAAACTTCCAGTATGTAAAATCTCCAGATGGCCTCACTAGCATTAGGGAGACACTGATCTATGAGCTGGAGCAGCAAACACTGCACTAAGATTTATGTGTGATGGAGAGATAAATAGGGAGAAAAAGAGAGGGAGAGAGAGAGAGCCCTTGTGTGAGCGTCGAGCGTGTATGTGTTTTTGTGCTCAAGAACAAAAAAAACTGCCCATCCTTTTAGGTGGTCTGTTCATCCACTAGGAGCTTGCATAATTTCTTTAGAGGACAACCACAGATGTTACTCTTTGAGATGAAAATGAGCAACAGCCATCTTTCCCCCAGCATGAGCTCATAAACACAAATATAAAGCATAATCATTATTCTTTTTTCATGTATAACAGGCTTTTTTTACAGTTTTATGGAACCCATGCCTCTATAAAGGTTTTGGTTTTATTATGATAACAACCTTAGCCAACAAAAATAACCCCAGGCGACTGACAGTCAGCAGATTCAAAAATGTAGTGTAAATAATGTGTAATTAATGAATTAGCATATTTATAGTAAATAATAATAATAATAATAATAATTAAATAATTTGTTAATCTAAAACTAATAAAAATATTTTTTGTTATTTTTTAAATATAGCTGAAATAAAATCAAATATATTAAATGGAACAATATAAAATGGAATAAAATTTTTTTAGGAATGTTGCATTTAGGGCTGGGTTGACAGTGACATTCAGTAGCAACTCTGATGTATAAAAATGTTTCCGCTTTCTAATTCAATTAAATTTTAATCACAAAATTAAAACAATAAATGTTGTTTTGATGCTTTTTAATGTGGCATGACAGATTTCTGTCGGTGTCTGCCTAAAAAGTTCAAGCAGTAGTGAGGAGCACACATGAACCAATCATCCTTTCAACAATACTACTAGTTATAGAGCACTAAATAAAAATGAAAAACATCAGAAGTATGGTGAAAGATGGAGTAAAACTTGATGAAAACTTATTGCTCAATCAGTGTTTCAACCATGGAAAGACGTCAAGCATTTTGTAAAACAATATGTCATGTAACATTGCATTTACCTCAGGAGCTATAGCATGGTACTTTAATAACTCTAGAGAGGAACATTTTGCTAAATATATGCACTATATAATTCATAGTTTTTACTTAATTTATGATGGGGTGGGAATCACAGGGTACCTCACAATACGATACACGATAACGATAATATCACGATACAGCTATTCTGTGATAATCAATATATTGCTAGACAATCTTATAATGATACATCACAATGTATCAATATAATACATCACTGTAGTCACTTGGACTATTTTAACGATGTCTTTACTAACTTTTCTGGGCCGGCAGAATGAAATTATCTAGAAGCCTATGAAGGAGTGAGCCAGCTCTCAGATTTCTTCAATAATATCTTAATTTGGGTTCCGAAGATGAACGAATGTCTTACGGGGTTGGAACAACATGAACAACAAAAAGTTTTTCAGTCTGTAATGAGGCATGGATATTTTTAAAAAGGAATTGAAGACTTATTTATTTTATCAAGCTTTTGGCGTTTGATTAGGTCTGAGAAAGGTGAGTGATGTGTTGTTTGATTCTCTTGGTGTCATGTTTTAATGTAATTTTATGTTTCTATGTATTTTAGAGTTATTTACTACTTATGGACAGCACTTTGGTCCATTCTAATGGTTTTGAAAGTGCTTTATAAATAAAAGTTGAGTTGAGTTGTAGGCTATATGTGACCCTGGACCACAAAACCAGTCACATGGGTAAATTTTTTTAAATTGACATTCATTCATCACCTGAAAGTTGAATAAATAAACTTTCCATTGATGTATGGTAGGATAGGACAATATTTGACTGAGATACAACTATTTGAAAATCTGGATTTTGAGGGTGCAAAAAAAAAAAATCGAAACATTGAGAAAATCGCCTTTAAAGTTGTCCATTTATGTTCGTGATTGTGCTGCATTCACTCACAAAAATAAATGTTTTATATATTTACGGTAGGAAATTTACTAAATATCTTCATAGAACATGATCTTTACTTAATATCCTAATGATTTTTGGCATAAAAGAAAAATTGATCATTTTGACCCATACAATTGTTGGCTATTGCCACAAATATACCCGTGCTACTTGTGACTGGTTTTGAGATCCAGGGCCACATATCGCGTATTCTTTGACGATATTGTTTGTCCCATCAATGGTATAAAAGCTGAAGTGGGTCCAGACATTGGACTTAAACGTGGCTGGGGCATCTATTATTTTACTCACACTGCTGTTCGCCATCCCGTTAAAAAACTCTTTTTCTTAGGCTAGTTAACTTGTTCACATTTCCCTCATTCATGTGTTGAGCGCCGCCTCGAGGAGCCACAAAGTAGCAATGCTGGGAGCAGGTAAATCTATTTAGAGAGCCTTGTTTTATTAATTAATATATTGATATTTGGCGCCAGCGTATCAATTCTCGTATCGAAAGGAGAAGGACAACGATATATTGCCCTTTCAATATTTTGTCCCAACCTTATTTTATGATTTTTTTTATAATGTATGTTTAAATAAATCTGTCTTTATGACAGCCACCATTTAAATGTTTATACTTCATAACAAAATGGAGTAAAAACATAATTATATACAAAAACTGCCTTAAGTGAAATTTAAATGTTTGTATACAACTCAGTTTTTGAATGCTGATTATATAAAACAGAAATAACTAAATAGAAATATTAAAAAGTTTTCAAAATGAAAAAAGGCAAAATTGTTAAAACTTACACTATACAATTAAAATGAAATCCGAATATATAGAAATAAATAATAGCCAATTCAAAATATTACTAAATATTATACTGTATAAATAATACTTAAATAACACTGTTTTATAGTTAGTAAACACTGAGTTTTAAGAAAAGAAAAGAAAAGAAAAGAATAGAAAAGAATGTGTACCTTTTAGATTAGGAATGGACCGGGAAATCACAGAGAATGCTCAAGGAAATTCCCCACTCTTTACCTATATGTAACAAAAACGTTTTGCAGCTGTTGTCTGATGGTCTCATTAATATATTCATTTAACAAATTTGAACTACTTTCAGTAAATCGTCAAGTGTCACAGAGCATGAGATGTTTAAAGCCAATAATAAAAGCTCAATTAGGTGAAGAAGTGTTTACCAAGAATTGAGCAAACAAGAAACGGCGAGTTGTAATTGTGTAAGTGCAGCTGGAGCAGGTTGTTTTGCAGGTCTTAAGGGAAGTGGTTTATCACTTGCAGCAAAAACATGACTTTGAGGAAGTACTGTAGATTAAGATGAATCAAGGTACTGAACTAGGATACTCACATTCTCTATTCTGGGCTATGATGAAATGACTTAATACTGAATGCCAAAAAAGCACATGGGACTACAAATATTTAATTAGACCTGAACAAATGGCCTACTCTCTAATGATAAAACAGAAAAGATGCAGTCAAATCTCTCAATCCCTGAATCTAAAACACTCGTTCAGCATGCTTCTCTATGACTAACAAAGAGGACAACTCTGAAGGTCAGCGGGAAATGATGTAGCTGTGCACCAATACACATGTGCTTGTCGGGTATTGAGCTCCTATTTCACAGAAGTGCATCTAAATGTAGAGATTGCTGGGTGCCATTTATTTTTTCTTCAATTCTGGCATCAAATGGAGCAAGCAAACATTACTGTATAGCCCCTTTATATATTTTTGGTTCTTCAGCGTTGATGAACAAACTCTGTGCTGTTTATAATGTATTAAAACAAAAAGAAACATTTAAGGGCAACTGTCCCTAAACTGTCTAGGAAAACACTAGGAATTCAATCAAGCCCTTAATTTTCCTTGTCCAAAAGAAATGTGTAATAAGGAATTACAATTAGCTTTCTTGCTAATTCTCATAGATAGAAGCAATGCAAATACATTATATTTAAGTAATTTATATACAATTGTGTGTTTATGAATATCCATGTTAAAGTAATTCCATTTATACTGTATTCTGTTACTTCTATTTCATTGCGTTCTATCTAGCTGCTTTCAAATTCAAGAACAGGACTTATGTAAACGCCCCCTAGGAGTCTGACCACCATAATTATACAGTATATAGATATATATGTTTTAAATTTTCCTTTGTAAAAAAGCATATTACTTATAGGCTATACATTCAGAAAGTCTTCTAAATTGAGAGGCCAAAGCATTTGATCACCAGAATTACAGAAATCCTTTCACTTTTAGCATTTTCGCAACATTGCGTAACTTCTGATGAACACGTTAATTATTATTTTGAATCATCACTCAACAAGTCATTTAACCATGCATTGCTATGTGTTTGAAAGGCTTTTGTCTTTCACACTTTTTATTAGGCCTATCATATTATTTGAAAATATTTTAGTTTAAAAATGTTATGATTTATTTCATTATTAGCTTTTCATTAAACTCACAAACCCCCTGTAGTTTCTTCACGGACCCCAGTTTGGGAAACCCTGAAGGAATCTAAAGTTTAATGCACTTCATGCTGATAAAGAATGAAATATATTTTCATTCTCTTTGTATTTTTATATCAATATGGTACAATAGTACCTTATTCAATTCAATGTGATAAATGAGTTAGGTCAAAGTAATCTAAAAGTAATCAAAAAGTATTTGGATTATATTACCTAAAATGTGCAATGTAATGGATTACGACGAATTTGGGCCTACAATTTGTAAGTAATCTACCCAGAACTGTATACTAGTGGTCATTAAAAACAGAGCAGCTGCTTCTGGTAGCAGTTATACATTTATTATTCATCCCAGAATGCATTCAAGACACCATTATCCACATGGCTGGAGAAGGAATGTTTCATGGAAATGGTCTGCATCAGGACCAAAATTACATAACATCCTTGCCTCAACATATAACCCTACCTTTCCACACCATCACGTTTACAACCATATGAGTGCCTTTCCAGGGCAGAAATAGAAGCAGACAGACCTTTTAGCTTCACAATGTCTTATATCCAAGGAAATATCAATAATGCAGGCCTGCATTGCATAACTAGCGGGCAAGTCTTGGGAAGCACCACGGTACAAGTTCAACAACAAATGCTCCACAGATCGGTTCTGATCTGCTCCCAGCCTCCAGGCAGAGTTGAAGAAGCTGAGTCATTATAGATAAAAGACTGAGACAGATCCTAATTTGATTTTATGTGAACCACAGCATGTATCCCAGCATGCATCTCAGCTCAGCAGGAGTTCCTTGCTGTTCAAAATGCAACAGAAACATAGAATAAAATGTTACCAGTTTCATAAGTAAAAAAACAAACAAAAAACTCTTTCATCAAAATGAAGGTGATCAGTCTCTTTACTAGAACAGACACTTTATCTTTTTTTTTATGATTTATGAAGTTACAAAGTGCTTCCCAGTCTGGGCCTAATGGTCTCTGGAAGCCATACAGGAAGAAAAATAAATGCTCTGAAAACCTGGCATAGGGCTACAGAATCTCTTGAGAACACTGCTAATCTATAAGAGAAAAACATGTCTCTGTGATTTAAAACCTCAGGCATTAAATCTTGTGAAGGTGCTTTTTCAGGTGGTGAAGGGGAATAATCAAACAGCTCACACACTGCCAGAGGAATGTGTTATATCTGACGCACAGAAATAACTGACTGTAACATAACACACTGTGACATGAGGCCGAAATACTGATCTCAGCAGAGCTACATGATAATGAGGGTGAAGAGATCATTTTTATCGACCATCTAAAACACAAAAGAACGAGCCTTTACAAACATCTTTCTTGGTCTCATTTATTTATGTGGAAGTTTTGCGTTGAGTGGCACAATGGATCACAAAACTCATGGTTTGGACCAAATTACGGTTTTTGTGTCACGGATCGGACCATTGTTCGGATCATCAAAAAAAAAAAAAAAAAAAAAAGGATAATTATCGGATCGGATCATTGATGCAATGTAACTTTGCTTTCCATTTATTACTCATTATTAAAGACAAGTGAACAGTCGGTAAAAAATAAGAACAAATACGCAAAATTCAAGCATATATAAATACAATAGAGCAAAGTTACAAATAAAGTAAGGTCTAACAGTAGTACTCAGGTATAAAAAATGTATAATTAAATGTAAAATAAAACAACACTATAGTGTTCACGTATGAATTAAATATAGATTAATCTTTGTTAAAGCTGTGTTTTGTTGTTTGATTAACATCAATGAAATAGACAGCAGCATTATAATGTGCACAACAGTGCGCGAATACTCAGTGCGTGAGTTCTCTATCGCCTCTTCTTGTGCTTGAATGGTTTAAAATTGCTTGGATGTGTACATTGGCAAGACAAAACACGTGCAAACGATAAACTTTCACTCTATGATGGTTACACTTTACAATTAATCTGCAAATCATATGCGTTACAAACCACGGGCCCTGGTTCGAATGGATCATATATCAACTACGATTGGTTACACCCCTAGTAACGGAAAAATAAGACCATACAACAAAGAAATCCATCATTTACAATTTTGCTCTTAAAGGCATGGCCTGTACAGTCCTGATGAAGTCTTAATGTAACCACACTTAACGCAGGCTGCTGTGTGGTGCCAGCACATGGCCCATGTTTTCCTCTCAGCTGAGTGAAACCAAGCACACTGCATTTGAACCGTGCTTATGCAACAGCCTGCCAGCTTCATGAAATATCAACTCCAATCAGGAGTAAACCAGTGAAACCCTATTAGGTCTGACTTTGTTTATGGAAGGAATGTGTGGATATCAGACAAAAACTGACCAGCCATTGTGGGCCTATTATTATGTGAACTTGGTTTAAAATCTCGAATTTATATTTAGTGTTTTGATTAAAAAGACCAGTTATTTTTTACATTACATGCATTGCATCGACATTTCTCATTGGAATTAAAATGCCAAGTTTTAGGTATTGGAACTTAGTTGGTCACCTAAATGTAGCAGGTTTGAATCCCTGCAGAGTTTGATTTAATTGTCAATATCACTGTACGCTTGAGCAAGGGACACTCTTGGACAAGTAATTTGTTCTTTGTTCACTATAAAGTTTTTAATGACCATCTTACACTAACAATAATATTCATAAAAATATTGAAATCTATCAAATTAATAATATTGTTTAATGTAACTTTCTTTACAAAATCACCTGATTTGTTGTAAGCAATATGAATCTATGATGGTTTTGTATTTATTTAAAGTTTACTTAAAACATTACCCATGCATATTATAAAATAACTATTAAATATAATTATTTAAAAAAAAATCTAACTTTTTTAATATGATCATTTAGCCTAAGCTTGAATTAAGAGATCAAGTATGTGGTCATATTTAATATTTTCTTGGAAAATAATTAGTGGCTTGAAAGGTAATAATGAAATGCATTGGGGATGTTTACAAGTTTACAAGGCAATTATAGATTCACTAGGATTTGGGGAAATCATGAACAGCTGACTGGCCCTGTTTCACTTGCATAGTTCAATAGCTACAAACGAAAGAGACGCGAACACTGGCTCTTCAGGTCACACCGAATGCATACTTTCACCTTCCTCTGCCTATGAAAGACATTTCAGTGTTTCAGTAGGCTATAGCTTTCGATTTGGCAGGCAGAGTCTGGTGGTTATGTTTACATACAATACCGAACCCCAATCTCACAAATATGGAAGCGATTATAAAATGGCATCGTAGCCAAGTCATATGAACATCTTACAAATGTAACTTATCTCCAGTTCGCATCCTTGCGCACTACAGAGCATACAAACAACACAGATACTTTATGGCCATTTCTCAGGCGGTGTAACCAAGAAAGAGCCTCGAAGCTGACTCTTCGGAATGTTTCACATATCAAATGTACTTACATCTCAGTAGGCGCTTTGTCAATCCATATTGCCATCAGAAGAGTTTTTGATGCAAGCGAATCTCAGTTGCCAAGTTCCAGCGCGCTGCCTCTTGCTCTTCCTTGCGCTGCTGCATAGTGTGGCCCCGCCCTAATGTGTGTCGTCATCCCGCCGTGCCCTGCCTTTCCCACGCGCTCTGTCCGCAACTGCACGTGCAAGCAAAAAAGCAAATTAATGTTTTAACAAGACAACGCAGAACGCAGACAGTATAATAGTTTAACATATTGGCTTGGTTGCAGTTCCTTTAATTATGAATCTTTAGAATTCCAAAGATAATCTTTAATATTGTTAAGTCAATTACATTACACTGAAGCTGAACAACATCTCTAACGAAAATCTGCAGGCAGCAGGACCAATAATAAGCGAGGCATTTATTTAAATTGGACAGTAATTTAGTTCAGGGTGCATTTGAAAAAAAGTCAGTTTTCATATAGCCTATCTCTAATTATGATTATATATAATAATATAGGCTAACCACATTACATTGGAGGGTCTGATTCTCAGATTAATAGTTGCTATTAATGCTAACTAAGCTGCTATAATGTTTCTGCAAACATCAGTTCATTTCGTACCACGCAAAATTAGTGAAATCATGGGTTCTAAGATCTATATTGCCATCATGTGGATGGTTGTAAAAATACAGTCACAGTTTTAATTTTTATTTCACTTTCTGTTTGGTGTGAAATGAAGTCAGGCTACATATAGGACTACATTGTTTGAATCGAATTCACAAAAAGGGCTTTGAACTTGGTGCCAAATTACATAGCATGAATAGCATAAATAGCATGAATAGCATAAATAGCATAAATATCAATGCACACACATTATAAACATATTTTCAGGAACTACTAACAAAGTACAACAATATAAGAATGAAATAAGATTAAATTTGCTCAGGAAGAAGAGCATTTGTGCATTGATAAATCTATACTGAAATCTATAAACAGCTGATGTATTTGTACTTATGAACACAAGAGATAACCAAAAAAAGATGATTACGTTAATTAGGTAAATCTACAATGAGCTCGATAACAGACTATTATAGAGAAACATTTCTAACGTCTTTCTTAGCTTCAGGATCAAATTAATACCGTAACCCTATTTTATCTATATATATCCCAAACTGGGTCATTCTTTTTTTTTTTTTTTTTTCAGATGGATGGTTTTCATACCACATTCACATTAGAGAAGACTTAAACTTAAGGATCGGTCAGCAATTATTGATTCATCTGAAAACTAGTTTGATTTCAAAGTTGTAACACATATGTAGACAGGCAGATGAAGACAAGGATGAAAAAGTTCCAACACACAGTTTATTATAAGTCTAAACAGGCAGCAGGGTACACACATAACTTAAATGTAGACCAAACAGAAAATGAATGTGAGGGATGAACTTATAAAGCAAACACAAATGAGGATAATTAATAGAACACAGCTGACAGGGATGAACTAATAATGACTGTAACCAAGGAGACAGATGAGTGGTGGGAATCTGGACAAAGACAACTGTGACAAATGACAACAAACTGAAAGTCCATGAAAACACTAAACAGAATATAATGTGACACTATTAAAATGCATAGTATGAATGTGTACAGTGATAAAGATACTAGGGTCTCCCCTTTTACTGACACTGAAAAAAATCCTGTAAATTTGCATGGAAATTTAACAGCAAACTGCTGTTTTCATGCAATTACAGTAATAATAATAATAATAATAATAATAATAATAATAATTTGTTATATGTATAGAGTTTTTCCTGTTTACTCAAACCGTGTTACATAGTATGTTCCCTTTCTATCAGTCACTTTTGACATTGACTTTCAACACTAGGGGTCACACTTGGGAGCCCCAAACACCTCTAATACTTTAAAAAAGGCCAATGAGAATTGGCGAGTGGAATTTGCATGCCACTCTCCCATCATATGGGTATAAAGGATTGGCATGCATCCAATCATTAGGGCCCGAGCACTAATGGTGTGAGGACCCTCTTGGAATTGTTCCGTTTATTATTCAGATTTGTTCTTCAGAGCCGAGAAAACGTGTCTGTGCTTCTCTCTCCATTCACCTCTGCCTAGAAGCTTTGTTGGATTCTTATGCCGCATTTCAGTGGCTGTCTCCCATATGCACGGATAAGTGAGAGAGAGTTTCCCCTGGGTGCTTCAACGAGCAACTAGAAAAGAGAAATTTCCAAAAGAGAATATTGTCTAATAAGAAGAGAGTTTTCTGTTCTCGGAGAAAAGAGCAAATTTCTCTCGGAGAGCGTCTTTTTAAAGATATCTTTCCGTCTATGTGTTCATGGTTGTGGTCGATATCTTTCGTCCTCGGAAGGTCACAATCGCTGTCTCACGTGCTGGAGCACACACACAATGAGACGGTGTTCGTGGATTGTATGTTTTCACTGAGAGAGAGTGACCATGCCAACGGTCCTTTTTCTAATAAAAGGAATCACATCAGTTGCTTCCCATCCCGGTCCTTCTGCAAAGCCTGGGGCTGCGGCAGCGAATACTCAGGGTGATTAGAGGGCAACAATAGGAGCTTCTCCGCAGGGGAAATCCCCACAGTCCTCCCATTCCTCATCTTGCACATTGCATCTGGTGTAGTTTCCAGGGGAGTTTGACGTTACTTCAATATATGTATATATATATATATATATATATATATATATATATATATATATATATATATATATATATATATATATATATATAAATTACAGTATATATAATATATATATATACAAAATGCAACTGACTTCTCATTTGGGGAAAGTACACTTTCTCGATTTCCCCATTTCTCAAGGTGGCTTTGCAAAAAAAGTTGTCTGCAGTAAAAGAAGCAGACACATCTTGCCTCTGTGCAAAGAGACAGGTAAGTGTGACTAGTCACGGGGAAGCCCGCCTTCCTCCGCCTTCACCAACTTCTTTTTACTGTGAGCCCCCGGAGCAATGTAGGTGTGCCACTACACCATACGCCACGGTTTCTTCGGGACGCTGGGCCTTCTGATATGGTGGAACTTGCTCTGCCTCACCACAAGCCTCCCACCATGGGTACCCCAGATTTTGTTCCATTGGTGTCTCTCGTGGTGTCCACTCCCATTTCATGTCACAACCTGCCCACCATCTCCTCCACTGGAGACACTCTTGCGACAGATCATACTTTGCAGAGGGTGGAGATTCCACTTCCAAGTGGTCCAGCTGATTTGGAGTCAATTTGCCAAGGCTCAGGTAAACCTGTTTGCTTTCCAGGAATCTTCCCATTGCCCTCTGTGGTATTCCCCAATCGAGGCCCGCCTCGGCACGGATGCACTAGGGCACAGCTGGCTCCAGGGCCCTTTTGGCCCAACAAGATTTTTTTTTCTCAGAGCTCATGCTGATGGCATCAGCCCCTCCTTGGTGAATCCACCTGAGGTAGGATTTTCTTTCTCAAGGGCAGGCACAATCTGGCACCCGCGCCCAGACCTCTAGAACATCCATGTCTGGTCCCTAGACGGTACAAGGAGGAATCAGAGGTCTGCCACCAGCCACGGTAGACATTATCACCTCTACCCGGCGGCTATTTGCCTTGAAGTGGAGCCTTTTGGCTATGTGGTGTTCCAATCAGGAGGAGGATCCACGAAGGTGCACAGTTGGGTCAGTGCTTTCCTTCCTCCAAGAAGGCCTAGAGAAGCGGCTGTCTGCTTTTACCCTCAAGGTGTACATGACATGGTGGGTGGTAGGTCCTTAGGGAAGCAAGACCTGATTTTTAGGTTCCTGAGAGGTTGAATCCTCCAAGGCTGCACCTCATTCCATCTTGGGATCTCCCTTTGTTTTACAGGCCTTACAGAGAGATCTGTTTTAGCCCTTGTTGTCAGTCGAGCTCAATGCCATCTCCATGAAGATAGCCCTCCTGACCGCACTCACCTTTGTCAAGAGGGTGGGGGACCTGCAAACCCTCTTCATTAGTGATTCGTGCCTAGAGTTTGGCCTGGCATAGTCTCATGTTGTCCTGAGACACAGGCCCAGCTACATGCACAAAGTTCCCACTACTCCATTCAGAGACCAAGTGGTGAATCTGGATGCACTCCCTTGTGACGAGGGAGACCCAGTCCTGTCTCTGTTGTGCCCAGTGCACACTTTGCACATATACCTCGACCGCATACAGAGCTTCAGAATATCTGATCAGCTCTTTGTCTGTTTCTGAGGTCAGCAGAAGTAGAAGGCTGTCTCCAAACAAAGAATACCCTACTGGAGAGTGGACGCCATTCGTCTGACTTACCAAGCCCAAGGCGTACCTTGTCCCTTGGAGCTCAGAGCCAACTCAACCAAAGGCATTGCAGCCTTTTCATCTCTGGCAAACGGTGCGTCATTGGCAGACATCTGTAGAGTTGCGGGCTGGGCTACACTGGGCTACATTGGGCTAAACTATTACTGACTGGAAGAACACTGTGTGTGTCAATAGATAATTATATACTCCTCTAATAGTAAAGGCAGGTGTTCCTCAATGATCTATTTTGGGACCAATTATATTTGGTAAATTTTATTTACTTGGTGTAGCAAATGTGCACTTTTATGCAGATGATACTATCATCCATACTATGGCTCTGTCTGTACTATGGTATCTGTTAGAGTACATGGAGACACAGGAGAGGAAAAATGATGGTGAATGGTGATATGTATTGAATACAAAGGATGTGATGAGGTGAGCAGGGTAGTGGAGTCCAAAGGGTGATTGAGGAAGGTGCTGGAGACTGGGAGATCATGGGAGATCGCTGGTGGGAACCAGGATTGGTGCTGGGAAGTGTAGTGAAGAGGATGGTGACTAGGGTGAACTGTGACAAAATCACGCTGCTTTATAATTTGTAACTGGTGCAAGTGTCCGTACACATCATTGAAATTTATCTGAAATGACACAATGGACTTCACTTTTATTAAGGAGGAAAAACAATATTCTAATTTTAATTTTAAAAGCTTTTCTGGAGAAGTAACCACAGTATATAGTTTGTTGACATATTGTACTAGTGTATATAATACCAGATCAACAGAATTTTTTATTACTTAAGATGTCAATTTTCCAGACAGAGCCAGGTAGATCTGCCTTTTCCAATTATGCTCCACATGCATGGAATGAGATTCAGGGTACACATGGAATAAGTACCATCTCTTGGTCTGTTTAAAAATATTTTAAAGTTTGTTTTTATAAACAATTTCAGTGTTTTAATTAGCTGCATATGATTTGCATTGTTTATTAGATTTTGATTTATAGATTTATTCGATTTTGGTGTTTTGTGTTTGTTTATTATGTGGTTTTATGTTGTTTTGTTTTCGCTGGCCATCTTGACCAGGACTCCCTGGTAGAAGAGATACTGGATCTCAACGGGACTTTTCTGGTTAAAAATAAAAATAAAAATAAAAATAGGAACCCCCTAGTGTCGGTTTTGACACAATGTTCTACAGAAAGGGATTGAACGACTTCAAGGGGTTGTCGACTTTTTTAAAGTCAACATTTGTGTGATGAAAATTGAGTTGACGTCGACTAGTTGCTGATGACATCATAAATGAATAATTAAGCCTGAACCTCGAGCTGAGACTCGAACGCAGGTTGCCTTGTGCACAGCTTTGGCATATGACACAGCGCTGCCCACAAGGCTATTGATCCTACATGAGTTCTTATTTTTATCAGTTCTTTTGTCTTTAGGTCGTTTTTTCATATTTCTCACAGATTTCTGCTCGTTCTAAATCAGATACAGATAAAGTAGCACAGCAAAGATTACATTTATATGCATTAGTGAGGTAGTAATTGCGCTTGTGAATTAATTCTACCTGGCAGCGTCTTTGCATGTGATCTGCATGTGATGTGTGAGCTACTGTCTGTAAGTATGTGAGTTACAAAGCCTCAGTGCAGAAGGGTGAATAACTTACATGTACAATAAGCGGTTTAAATAGTGCATTCACCCGGTCAATTTTGAGCATCCAGATGGTAGAATCAAACATATCTTGAGAAGTGCTCTCAGAGTATGCATATATTTGTCATTTTAACTGTTTTGGAAACTGAGCGTATAAGTGAAATTAAAAGATTTCTTATCCTGTTGTGCCCTCTATAGTTCATGATCAGCAACTAGTTGATGTCAAGCTTAAAGGGTCATGGCAGTGCATTGAAGTCGACAAGTCGACTAGTCTGTGCAACTCTCAACTGCTCAACCTGAATGAGTGGATGCAAGTGGCATGCAAGTTTCACTCACCAATTTAGATGGACATTTACACAGGAATGTGTAACACAGCACCATCATATCACAAACAAACTGCTAAGAAAGCTCAACTTTTATCCAACCTGCACATTTGTCTAAACTTTATCTGAGTAAAAGATTAGTGTAGAATGATGCTTTTTCTTGTGTTGTTACAATTTTAACGTGAGATTCAAACTGTCCATTATCTGCTGCTGTTATTTGACTTCTGATTTTATCTGTAAGTGATTTGGAGAGTGAATAGAGCTTTTGCTGGAGAGTTTAGGACAGAGAGAAAAGTGTCCTGAAACTCTTAACAGGTCAATTTACCTTATGATGTATGATGCATGATATCTGTATGATGACGGAACCAAATTCCCATTTTTACAGCTTACCACCTTGTGCATTCAATGGGACAAGTGCCGCATGATCCATCCTATTGATCCATGATCCATCCGTCCTTTGCCTATTAAAAATTACTTTATTAGACTATTACAAAATGAGGAAGTCTAACCCATACTGAAACTAAGGAAATCATATTATGGAAATTATATTTTAAATTATATGGAAATTATATTTATGGTATTCTAGTAGATTCCAGTTCATTTTAAAATTGACATGCAGAGCTTATACGTTACTTTTTATCCATTCTTTTTATCTGTTCTTGCTAACAAATCCAGTTATGCCACTTAAATTACTCAATTTAAACAGTTTTTTTTTAAATAATAAAATTTCTAATTGCCAGACACTTTTTTAAGTTTGTGCTGTTTGTCTTTGTGAATATGTGCAGACAAATGGATGCATATTTAATATACATACATGTGTATTTATTTCATATTCCCACTCATGCAAAACAAGGGTAATCTGCTTAAACCAGACATATTTTGCATATTTAAAATTTATCGTCATATTGAATAACTTTAATAGTGGTAAATTATTCTATTTGCATATACACTGACCTCATGCATGCTAACTACATTCTTTTTACATTCAGAATTATGGCGCTCTAAACTTAACGTCTGTCCTGAAATGATTTATTGATTTGGCAAAGATTAAGACCACTGCTCTGTGTTGACAGAAGAGTAATCTGTCATGCAGGTGTAACACTTATGCGTTTTGTTTTCACATTACCGTATATAAAACACACAACAAGTTAATATTTCAGCACAATATTTCAGCAAAGATTTCTCAAGTATACATGAATGCATTTAATTAGGGCATTAGTGTCTTGAAATATATGTAGATCTATTTCACAGTTAAATAAACTTTTCACAGTCATACAGCTATTTTTATTAAAGAAGGAAACCAAATACTGACTCCAGTAATGCATGATGACAGATGCTATTTTCTATTCCATTACCTCACCAGACCAGATTAAGTTCATGAAAATCCAGTTCTCTGATTACACAGTTTAACTTGATTTCAGAAATGCTACAGTCATTGATGAAACATATCAGTCACACATAGGTCTCTTCAGTTACATAAAAAGATGATTATTTTGATGGATAGGTTTGGATTTATTTAGCTGAACTGGGTCAGACTTATGAGTCCCTACAGACTCTAAGAATAGTGCCGTCTGGTCTTTTTTTATCATTGGTCATTGCAGAGTGGCCACACCGGAGGGAGATATAACCAAACATTTTGGTTGAGGACAAGAAATAATGTGGACCGATGATTAACAAAGCAGCTGGACAGTGTTGGTAACACAAACAAACTAGTAATGTGAGCATTTAAATTTGATTAAGAGACTGACAAGAAAATTATTTTTCAGCAGCTATGCGTCTTGTAGTTTTACGGTTCTTGGCTGGATTTTTTGGAGCTCTAAGCTCAGTGTTTGTCCTGGGATCTCTTGGGTCCGATTACTGGCTTATGGCATTTGAATTGTGTGATCATGCGGCTTTTTTCAGAGTCACAGAGGTAAGGATCGGACATATTTGCCATGTGTTAAAATTATTTGTTCATGTGTTTTATTAGACTTTAACTATACAATCAAGTGACTGAGAATTCAGCAATACAGAGCTTTATCTGAAAGGCATACAATGAATAAATTAATCCTTCATACCATTAGAATCATAAACCTATACTGTCACATTATGTTCTGTTTAGTGTTGTTTTCATGGACTTTCAGGTTGTCATTTGTCACGTCTTTGTTCACTCATCTATATCCTTGGTTACAGTCATTATTAGTTCATCCGTGTCAGTTGTGTTCTATAAATTATCCACGTTTGTCCAATGAATCCACATTCATTTTCTGTTTGGTCTACGTTTCAAGTTATGTGTGTGTGTACCCTGCTGCCTAGACTCATATCTGTTGGGATTATTCTATTAAACCATTTGTTGGAACTTTTTTCATCCTTGTCTTTATCTGCCTGTCTACACGCACGCGTTTCACCTACATAGTTGATATGTTTCATTGAAACAACAAGAAAGAAACTTTTGCCACAGAACAAATATTTTGGGTTCTTCAAAGAACAGTTTGTAAGTGGCTCCAAATGCAGTGGCGACCTTTCAGCAAGATAATTATTTTTGAATAATATCAATTTTAAATAGATTTTTATATGTAGTTTTATTTATTCATTAGGATATCTCTCAAAAACAACCAGACATTGAGGCTGAAAACACCCTGTTCTACCATGAGGGCCTCTTTTGGAGATGTTCTTATAGCGGTACAAATGGAGAACAGGATATGCTGGCTTTTTGGATCAGTAGGTCAACTCCTTTTGTACTTGGCATGCAACTTGGAACTTAAAAACAATTGCACAATTGCTTGTTAAATTGCTTGCATTTGGAAAAAAAAAGTTAATTTTGTTACATTATGATGAAGATGATGATATGGATCATATAAACAGCTCAACTTAAAACAAAAGTGTGATACACAACCATACACAACCAACACAAGAGCATGAACTAAGACAACAGACGTTTATATATGGGCCATTCTAAAGAATTGGTGCAAACTGCTGTCCCACAACCAAAAAAAAAAAAACATAAAAAAACAACACCACACATTTAAAAAGCTATTGTCTTTTGAAACTCACAATAATATATTAGTAAACATAATATAATTAAAATCATAATTGATTGGGTACTTTCAATTGGGAGGTGGCTATCCTGAACCCTAACCCCTAAATTTCAAACTAGGAAGATGATATAGAATTTTTTCTGCTTTCTATTCTCTTGTTGTTTCAATAGAAGGCAACAGTACTTGAATCAGTCCACAGCCTAACAAAATGCTCCACTCTTCTCCACAATGGTAACCCACTGTATTTTAAATGGATCTAATAATTCCAGTGTAATTGAACATTAAACACAATTACACATATCAAGTCTTCCCCTTTTCTAATTTTCTCAAATAAAACATAAAATAACATTTCATTTTAACATTTATTCTCTCTTAATTCAACCATATGCAAAGCATGCTGCTTACAAGCACCGCCCAGTTTCAGTTAATGCAACACAAATCATGAATGTAATCCAACACAAACGGATTAAGTAAACTTAAATTTTACATATATTTAAGCAGATTGAACACAATCAAATTAAGTTAGGGAAAAATGGCAGTTGGCGTCGCACTATACTGCCACCCTCTGGATGTAAGAATCTTTTACTTTAGACAACGCATTAGGATTTTGTACTGTTAAGCTGAGACATAATTACGTGGACCTTAATAGAAAAGAAAAAAAAACATTTCAAGTCAACAAACATAATTATTATTATAAGTAAACTAAATATAAATATATTAAGTAAAGCGCACAACCTTCCTTGTTAATTTTTGTTAACAACAGTGTATGTTTTAGTCCATTGGCTGAGACTGATTTTAACTACACCCCTATATTTTTGATTAGGAAATTTTCCTGTGTCCCTCTCTCTCATAGCTGATAGGTCCCATCATTTTGAGGTAAATGTGTTCAAAAATATGAAAATCTGTGTGCATTACGAAACATCACTTTTTTCTGCAGTTAAGCACACTTTTTGGGGTGTTATTCCATAAAATTTAGTTTTTATCTGTGTACAACTGTTCAGAACTGTGCTAGCTAACCATGTGCTGACCATGTGCATCTTTGAGCTAGGCTCAAAAGTATCTAAAATTGTCACTACCGAAAAAGTCATGACCGAAACATGTGGTGAAGTTGTGGTTGTGATATCATTGTTTTGGTGGTGACAAAAGGGAACACATAACCTTACAACATTAGTATGAATGAGTGGATGCAAGTGGCATGACAAGTGGCACGGGAACACAGTATGTTTTAGTAGTGTTTTAATATGCAAGTTAAAATTCTGTAATGTGATGTGGGGTCACAACCAAAACATTACTGTCTCTATACCGAAAATGTGCAGTCACGACCGAAACATGGGATGTTTTGTCAAAAATAAAGTATATTGAATTACCAACTAAGATGTTATGATAGTGTTTGGTACAATGTATATTCAAAATGAATCCTTAACTTTGAAATCAGTATGATTAACTTTATGCCTTATACAAAGAAAGATTGGATTCAAAATACACTTGAAATATTGTTAAAATAATCATTGTCATTGATTTACTTGTGAAAACTTTTGAATAAAATAGCAAAAAATATATATTTATATATTTATTTAACGTAGACAAAATCTTAATAGGTCAATATAACCCTTATTAGATTATACGTATATTATTGTGTTTCGGTAGTGACAAATTTGGGGAGAGGAAAAATATTTCAAAACTTTCTGAAAATACAATATGAGAATTAGCTGCGCAATAACTTGGATATTACAATTTGCATACATACAAAATTTGTGGAAAAATACGTATTTTTCAAGATGTTTCCTACTCTGATTTTGAACCAATTCTGTATAATGGCCCATATACGCAATGTAATGAACTACAGTAACTAAATACAAGCTGTGAACTACATGACAACAAAGGAACACAAACTAGAAACCAACACTGCGCCGAAATTCAAATACTTCTTTACTATATAGCCAAGAGAGTAGTATGTCTGAATAGTATTCGAAAAACAGTAGACACAAAGTACCTGGATGACTTGAGTCGCAAAGTAAGTTCAAATTCAAAGGTAGTACCTACTTACACAGTATGCGATTTCAGATGCAAGACAAGGGAAACACAGGAAATAAAGCAATACAAACTAAAAGTCTATGAAAAGGAAACCAATACACCGACATAACGTGACACATTTTTTATGTAGTATTTTATTATGTAGTAGCCTTGTGCTAAAAAGTTTTAAATGCTGTTTTTCCCACACCAGTCTGAATTTCTCTGAAATTGCCATAGGGTCTAAATAGGGATTCAGTAGGCTACACCAATGTGATATTCTATCACCCCCTGACCTTCTTTTTGATAAACTTGCACATGTTTTTAGTGTAGAAGTTTAGCATAAGGCTTAAAAAATTTGAAAAATTTGAAAAAAAGAGGAAGGAGTCTGAATACTTTCTGAATAAAGGGTATACTTATCAGAGCACATCTGCACTTCACTTCCTCCTTTCTATAGATAGCTAGAATTTCTTACCGGCACTACATTTTTGCTGACACTTATTTTTAAACGAACACGCCTGATGTAACTTGACCTTTTTTATACAGATGAAGCCCAACACCTGACTATTTGCTCTTTCTTGTAAACACACTGCTTCATTTTTCACCAGCCAATCAGCCATCCCAGAAGGTTTGCATGCCAGCCTACTTGTCACATGCTCCCATTTCAGGACTTCCAAAGATTCGAATCTCTGACTCTGTTACAGGTGAGATTTCGAGCAGCAGTTTGCTCTACAATATGTTGACAATGTGATGGAATTCCTTCTCATTTACTGTGTGGTCAAAGTAATAAAACTCGATTTTCCATTGTCAGTGCAAAGGAGCTTTTGGTGTGTTATATTTGTTCTGGGAGTCCTCTCTGTGATGATTGGTGGGTTTGTCACAATCTGTGCAACCGCAGGGACCAGCCATCGCCTTTATGAGGCTGGAGGGGCCCTCTTTATAACTGGGGGTGAGAAAAGAAAATTGTAGTTGAAAGCTGAAAAAAAAAAAAACCCCGTACTTTGTAGTGATTCAACAGTGATTTTACTCAAATGTTCTCTCTTTTCATATGCAGGTGTCTTAATCATGTCGGTAGTGCTGTTGTTTGTTGTGTGGGTGCAGGTCTCAGACTCTTTAGAGCGGTACGGCCTCCAGCGCCGACACATAGTGTGCCCTCATCTGCAGCTCACTGTGCACTATGGTCCGTCTTTTATGCTGGCTCCCACTGCTGCCTTCCTCTGCTTGCTCACTGGCCTACTTCTCCTGCTCATTCCATCAGTCAGCAGATCATCAACCAGGGACACAGAGAATCAGCCAATCTCACTGCGAGAGGAATGTGTGTAGTGTTGTTGTGTAAACATGACAATGACTCTTTCCCAATGCAATGGGCTTTTATTGTTCTGAATATTTATGGTTTTCTGCCTTCTAAATATAATAAAAAAATGTTTAGCAGGATATTCATGTGTTTGGAGTTTTCCTGGTAACTTTTCCAGCAAAGATTTGTTTAATTATTAAATTGGTTAAATAGACAATAACAATTACTTACATCATCAATATCATCTTTATTTTGTTCTGCAAGACAGGGAAAATATTTATTTTTATTTATAATTAATATTTTGAGTTTGTACTGTGAGTGACGTCATTGGTAATGGACCGGGCGCGTCTGCTCTCTCACAACAGCCATGTCTCTTCAGTACTCTGCATTTAAGAGCGAAAATATGCTGTATTAGGTGAAGTTTCAAGTTAATATTAATTATAGAAGCATCATAAAACCGGAAAAAGTTTATATATGCATTTTTCTGCCTAGAGTTTAATGTATTTTTGGAGTTTTATAAGCGCACGTGTTTATTTTATATGCCGCCCGCGCGCCAAATTTGAGTGCGGGTTTTTCCCATAGACTGTAAAAAATAGGGTTTTCCCTGTTAATAAGTTTCTCCATATATAATTTTGGTGGATTGAGTCTGTGAAAATGTCGTTTAGTATATTAAAAGTGTTTAGCTTTCATTTGGATGTTAAAATGTATGTTTATAGCCATATTTGTGACCTGTGTATTATAAATTGCAGTTGCTGTTAGATGGTACTTAACGTGTCTTTTCTCATACATCCTTCAGCTGAAAGAGAGTGAACCTGAAGGCTTGTGTGTTGATTGTCTGTCCTCTGTCAATAAACTGCAGGTATGTTTAACAACCACGGTGACGCATTGCTGCCACATACATATTATTTTTTCCACTCAATTATGTCGTAATAACGAGATCTTATGTCGTTAAAACGACATATTGTCTTGGCCTTATAAGGACATGTGTAGTCATGTACAAAATATGCCTTTATCCATAAAATTGATAGCCAGTCATGTCTTTATCATACATCTACGTTCAAAAAGCTGAAGAAATAGCAGCCCCCAATGGACATTCATGTTAAAAGATCAAATTCTGTACACACTTTATTAATAGCAGATGAGCCCAGAATACTAACATTGCGTTTAAATGCACATTAGGCTAAGCGTTTTCCTCCCATAGAAAACCCTTATTATAAAGAAAAAGCTTAATGTGGCTTAATAGGTTACTTCAGTGATAAAGATCAAATGCTGTACACACCTTATTAATAAACCATACTATCCTACAGAAAAGCAGATGAGCCCAGAATATGAACGCAATGCATTTAACGTTAAGCGTTTTCCTCCCATAGAAACCCTTTATTATAAAGAATATAAAGGTGGCTCTTAACGTGTCTTTCTATAGTAGGATGGCATTGCGGTGCACAGCAAATCCTTTAAATGGTATTCAATGCAAAACAAAAATGAAAAATAAAAGTAGACAATAAAATAAACAAATTATTGTGGCATTAATTAGCCCACAAACAATATTTATTTTAAAGCCTAAACGAATTTGTTTAAAGAAAAACACCAGCGTTGGGCGTTTATCTGTATAGGTGTTTCAGCCGCCCTTTTCAAACTGGCGCAAGAAAATTCAACATAATTTGATTTGTTAAACATGAAGAGGACTTATCAGTCTGGCATGGCCGCTCGCTCTAACGTTAACCTAGATAAATGTTCGCTATTATTAAGCGCATATCCAAGTGTTTGTGTGGAGTGTGGAGCGCGCACTGCATGACATGGATGCGCCGGTGCCATCACTCGCATTTTCCTATCAACAGTGGAAACAACTTAAAATACTCTATCATTTCTGGTCATACAGAAAATAATAATACATCAGTCGCAACTACTTTTATTTGTGTAAACTCACAACAACAAGAAAACGTTGTGCTTTTGTAAAATAAAAGAAAACGAACAGGGCGCGCTTTCATGATCTGTGAATTGGAGCGCGTCTCAAAAATGAACTGAAAAACAGTGTATAGACAAGCCTCACAGACATGAGAAATATAACTAACTATATAAAGTTTATAAAAAAAATGTCCACCAACGAAAAAAATCCAATCGAAAGCAAATACGGTACCATCTTGATTATGTAATCCCGTCCGTATGAAAGGCGCATCTACATTACAGCGGAGATGTATGGAGATATGTTTGCAGGGTGCCTAACCGCACTGATTTAGAAAAGACTAGTTCATTAATAAACAATTAAAATGCTTCGTTATTTTTTTCAGACACATTTATTATGTCATTAGCCTACTTTTACCCGGTGCTTTGCGGCAAGTTTTCTGCATGCGCTTGAGCGCGGAATATAGCCATGAACCTAGGATTGAATATAAACGTGCGATTAGTCCTAATTGCTTAAATGAATGACTACTAGTCTAGAAAATCCTTTAGTCTATGGCAACTCTAATCAATAGCCTACATTTAATATTTGACATTATTTAATTAGTAATTAGTATCCAGCTCTTTACATTAAATTAGTTGAGTTAGCAAAATAATAAAATAAAGTTTAAATTAAGATAATACCGGTAATCATATATTTCTTTATTCCACCACAACACAAAGGACTGTTTATAAGGTGACAATCCGTTACATGTGAAGATTGTATCATGGCTGTATCTTGAAGATTTTTGTATTGTATTGTATCTTCTGTTATAAAGACGAAGATTGACATTTCGTTAATTAAACAAAATAAGAACACAATGTTGTAAAAAATAAACAACTTAGGCTATGTTCTGCTAGATGTGTTTTTTTGTTTAATTATATCTCTAGGTAATAAAGATATAGCCTATTAACAAAAATAAATCTTAGGCTATATATAATATATTATATAAAAAAAACTAATTGGCCTATATAAAATATATTTTAAAAAAAAGGGCCTCATTGATTAATTTTGCCTGATTGGGGGCTGCTACTATTTGCTTACGCTTTTTGAAAGTAGAGGTGTGATAAAGGCGCGATAGGCTGTCAATTTTATGTGGATAAAGGCATATTTTGTACATGACTACACATGTCCTTATAAGGGCAAAAAAAAATGTCGTTTTAACGACATAGCATCTCATTATGAGAAAAATATGTCGTTTTAACGACATAAGATCTCGTTATTATGAGAAAAAGATGTCGTTTTAACGACATAAGATCTTGTTATTACGAGAAAAGATGTCGTTAAAACGACATAAGATCTCGTTATTACGAGAAAATATGTCGTTTTAACGACATAAGATCTCGTTATTACGACATAATTGAGTGGAAAAAATATTATATATGTGGCAGCAATGCATCACCGTAAACAACAACAATAACAGAAAAAAAAAAAAAAACTATACAATCTAACATATTGAGACATATGTCGTTACATCATATTAATGTAAAAATGAATGTACTTTTGATGGAATTTAATTTATTTCATTTGTTTTGTGTGAATGTGAACTTTCATAAGTGAGACACAGAAAGAAATTGACTGTTTCAATACAAGACTTTATTGTATAAAATGCTCTCTCAAAACAGCCTTTGACTGGAGAGAGTCAGCTGAAAGAGAGTGAACCTGAAGGCTTGTGTTTTGATTGTCTGTCCTCTGTCAATAAACTGCGTGGTCCACCGAAGCCAGTGGGGTCGAGGAATTCCTTTGTGGTGTGAGATGAAGTTTGCTACATTTATATTGCTACATAAAAAGAAAGCAAATGCTGACTAGCTTTAAAAATGACAAAAAGCACCATAAAAGTACGGAGGAACAAAGTACAAATTTATCACTATAAAAAAAAAAGGATTTATCTTTTTAATTTTTATATTTTACTGACAGCCATATTTTTAACATTAAGAAATTAAAAGTGCAGTAAACAATTTCTGAGAAATGCTGTTGAAATTGGATCCTGACCAAGCACCACAACATATTCATAGCCATATATCAACAGTAGGGGGCGTTAAACACTCATGATGGGGGAGGAGAGTTGAGCAAGAGGGTGATGTGAAGAAAGAGTGTTGAAACAGAGATGGCTGAGAGACATTACAAATGAGAAAAGGTTAAAAGAAAATCACTGGAAAAAGAAGGGTTATCCGGCAAGAGCTTTAGCATCCGCGTTAATATTAGAACAGCCTTCCAGCGCTGGAGAGACCTTAGCGAGAAGGCCTGAAAACGTACGCCGATGTTGCATTGTTTCTGCTCCATATGTGAGTAACATTGGTTCACAGAACCAAGATATGCTGTTGTTATGTTAGCTATAGTTACAGGACAGTTTTGAGTGTCACTGTTTGTCTGGTGATGGTGTGATGTTGGCGACTAAAAAAAAACTCTTGCTTTTTGTTCTTCCTTGTTGTTCTTTCATCATCTTTGCTTTATTTTTCATGAAGCATTTTTTTTTTCACTTCAGCTATAAGACATCCATTTTTGCATTACGTACTTTTGCATTTTGAGGGCGGAGCAATGAAGTAAGGGGTGTGTTTGTTTAGGTTGATTTCGAATATCAACAGTGTTTCTTAGAAATCGATTATTGCACCTTAAAATGAAATGTGCATATACTTTTTGTGAAAAAAAGTGTGTCATATAGAAACCACAAATTGCATGGACTACTTTTTTGGTGATGTTTGTCAGATTCTTCTACCTAGTCACTATTCACTTTTATTTTATGGAAAAGAGCAACTCCAACATTCTGATAAACCTGTGATGACTGAGGTTTTGTTACCTGACAAACTATTTCTTTAAAACTGTTAAAAAACTCAGTCCCAATCAGATCCCAGTGAACATGCCGATTAAGCACTGTAATTAAGTGGAGAAACTAATGCATTGTAACTGAGTGCCAATTCAATAAATTTGTGGTTTTGTTTGAATGGCAGACAGTTGTCCAATTCTATAAATTCTACTGTTTAAATTTATAGTACCAGACAAAACATTTGCGAATAGTAGCCTCACTATTTTGGACACGTTTTTCACAAATGACAGAAAAAAGTGTTTTTCTGTGAATACTTTCTCTTGTCTACTCTGTCTATTTTGATTTATTTTATTTTATTTTAACGGACACCAGGGGTATGATGAGGCCATGGCCTCTGGAATGTAAAAAAAAAAAAAAATGTAATTGCTTTTTTAAAATTCTTTTAAAAAATATTGCTGGCAAAAACAGCAATGCAGGTTTGAGAGGTGGCACCCCGACAAATCTCGCGAGAATCACGACTTGCTTTACAGCACGACGTCACATACATCAACAACATATTGTTGTAAAGTTTTTCTTTCTTCAAAGCAGACCAGGAGACGTTGGGGATCAAGTTCAAACAAAGTTTTTCTTTATTGAGGACTTCACGTTGACGTGGCTGCAGGAATCCAACATAATCTAACTAAGGGAACTTTACATGGTATCTTATAGGCATTTTAGGAGGAGGGACTTTTGAAGGTGGAGAAAATTCAAACAAACCATGTAACAGGTTTAGGTAACACCCTAGACTGAGGGTCTGGCCAATCCTAATTCAATCAGCATAAGGCTCCAAGAGCCATTTGGGTCCGAATGCAGTATTAGCAGTATTTCAGAGCAGTATTTCTTCAAACACTAGGGTTGTAGCAGTATTTTTTTTAAATACGGGTTGTATCCCGTATTTAAATCTTGTTAGGTTGTAAATCTTCACCACAAGGTTTTGCCCCCGATGCCTGTTGCACTTCGGTTCTTCCCTGGGCTCCGCACTGGTCTTTGTGTCCTATTCTGTCCCTGTTGTGGGCACACTGTAGAGTGTGTGAGAAAATTGGCACATTTCCATTCTCCAGTGAAACATCAGTCCTAGTAGGCATCATAACAGAGGATGGTGTCTGATTGTAATGTTTCTGTGGTATAACATTTAAGGCTGTGAGTCTTACTTAATGTCTCCCAAAGAAAGGCTGAGACAGTCACTTTCCTTTTGTTCTATTAAACAAAAATAAGTCTTTCATCTTTGTTGTGAGTTACTGGGGAAATTAAGCACTCACAGCCTAAATGGTTAACACCGTATCAAGTTGCCCCACGAGTTTAACGAGGAGGGGAGGGGCTGCTTCAGAATATCAAGCAGGCTAAGCAGAAGCTGAGTAACCTTGTTAACTTCTTTAAAGTTCTTTTTGTTTTTTCTACATTCTTTTCCAAAATGTCTGTGCTTGCCACAGTAAGAACAACTGGCTTCTCTAGGACTTTTGCGTTTCTTTGGCTTCTCTGAGTTGACCTTAACAGAAACTGCTGCAATTCTTACTCTCTCTTTGACATCAGAATCTCTTTCCCAAATAGCTAAACTTTCTAGGTTACTTCTGAGAGTTCTTTTAGCTCACGTAATATCTAGGAATGGCAAGGCTGTTCTGTACTCAGCTACAAGACCATCTGCCCAAATTCGGATTAGAGCTCCTTTGTCAGCTAACACACTTTCGGAATCATCCACTATTCCACTGTACGTTACAGCTACCTGACAGAACCTCTCTGTGTACTCACAAACAGTTTCACCCTTCTTCTGTACACAATTGGTAATTTTCGACCAATCGATTTTGGGTCCTAAGATATTCTTTAGGATTTTCAAAACACCTTCTCTCAAATCACCTTTACTGGCATGTTGTAGTTCGGAAGTAACAGCAGACTCAAAATTGTTGAATTCAGATTCAGTTAGAATTTGTGACATCAGCTGTGTGACTTCCGGCCATGACATGTCGTAAAGACGCATTTTACTGATCAATGCTCTTCTAAATTCAGAAAAATGTGTGTGTTCTGAGGGTAAGCTCTGGGATAGTCTCTCTCTACATCTTTAGGACCTAAAGATGTTTTGGCAACAGTTTGCATTTGGACAACAGAAGAGTTGGGTTCACTTTCAGTTCCCTGAGATCTTCTCCTAGCCCCACAAACCTGCACTGAATCTACAGGCTCATCAGTTACTGATTGGATGGCTACATCTGTTTCAAAGAAAGCTTTTAAGTCAGGATAATTGTTATCAGGCTGACTAACTTCTTCGACATCAGTTTTTTCTGCATCTTTGTTGCGGTTTACTTTCTTAGTCACAGAAGATAATCTAGTACGGAGCTCTTTGATCTGTTTCTCTAGCTCTGAGTTGCACTTAGACTGTTCTGTAGCTAGTGTTAAACCAAATTCTCTGTGACAACAGATAATGGCTTTCACATTTTTCTTGTGAATACTTTCTCCTAGTACCTTCTTACAATCTTCAATTGACCATACTTTGTCTGGATCAATGCCAAATTTCTTTGTTACATTCAATCTGACTGGCTCAGTCACGATGGAGTCCATGTGCTCTGATAACAAAGACTTGAATTCACGATCTGTCCATAAAGGTGTAATCAGTCTAGTACTTTTCCTAAACATTTTGTGAATTTCTATGTTACCACACAAACAAACACTAAACTTCTCTGATCAACAGAGGGTACACGTTAACACAGATCAACTATTGTTAACCTTCCTTGCCCAGAGCAAAGGATAACACAAATAGGGCTGTAGTCAACCAAAGAAATGCTTTGTCGACCAAAGTCCTGTTCTGCGCAACGATTAGTCGACAAAAAAAAAAAAAAAGACGCGATGTTTTGCATTTTGATTGAACATTTATTAAACAATTGTCATAGAACATTTATAAAACAACAACGAAAAAACGTGTTTTTTTTTTTTATTGACACCTGTGATCCCCCGCGAAACGGTTCTCATTCGCGCTTGAATAAGGCCTGCGACACACTGGCTGCTGGCGTGAGAGTCTCAGCTGCGTGGCGTGTCTGTTTTTATTTCAGCTCCCATGTTAATAGGTTGGAGTTTGCACACTGCCTGCGTGAGACATGCGTCTCAGGCGCTGCTCGAGCCACACGGAAAACGCGTGCATGCTAAAAATAGAACCGACGCCTGAGTGTTCCAGCAACGGGAGTGATTTCTTTATTTAAATTTCGTTTTTCTTTATTTAAATTTCGTTTTTTCTTTATTTAAATTTATTTTTTCTTTATTTAAATTTCGTTTTTTCTGTATTTAAATTTCGTTTTTTCTTTATTTAAATTTCGTTTTTTCTGTATATAAATTTCGTTTTTTCTGTATATAAATTTCGTTTTTTCTGTATATAAATTTCGTTTTTTCTTTATTTAAATTTCGTTTTTTCTTTATTTAAATTTCATTTTTCTTTATTTAAATCTACCCTTTACTGTGTCAGTAATTTGTTAGTTAACAGACTGTGCGTTTTATATCACTAGTGCAGTGTCCGTTCTTGGAGAATAAGCCCTGCTCGCGTGAGGTGCGCCGCTTCCCGCTCGCGCTGTTCTGTAGTTTACTATTAATTCTGAACTTGTCGCGTCTCGCTTGTCTGTCTATATTGCACCAAATGCGACACTGCACTCCCTTGTGAAGTCGATTGGATGAACGGTTCTCGAAATAATCAAAATGCAAACGGACAGACAGACACATAGAGATTACTATATTCCTTACTGAGCGCGAAGCAGCAGTGCATCCAGCCACAGGTGCGGTTCCCGAGTGTTCTACGTGGTGCGCTAAACTGTGGCGCTGATACAAAATAGCCTAAATTAAAGCATTTAAAGTTGGGGATAAAACATAGGCTAATTATATTTAGAATACAGTAATATATAACTGCTTATAAAGGAATAAATATCAAGGAGTAAATCAATGAAAAATTCTTTATTGGTAAAAAAAAATAAAAAAAAATGCAACTGGTCGACCAATGAGAATGTCAGTCGACCAAGACGGCATCGACCGATTAGTCGACTAAACGACTAAAGTTGACAGCCCTAAACACAAATTACTAGCACTTTACGCTAAAACTTCCCTGCCTGACAAGAACAGAGGATCAATTTCATCTCTAAAAGACTTTAGAGGATAACTTAGTTAACAAAACCCGCAGCCGTTTGTTAACTTCTTCTCTGTCGGCGCAGAGGAAAACAAATTTGTACTGGCCTGCATTGGTTCTTTGAATAGAGTGAAACTCACCGAGTCTTTGGTTGTACAGAAAACATTCGTCTGGAACTCAGTCAGCTTTGTTGAGATCTTTGAGCTTGAAGTTTCAAGATTCAGTCTGGAACTCAGTCAGGCATTGAGATCTTTTTGGAGCTTGAAGTTTTCAATCTGGAGGAAGCTGGAAGATTCAGTCTGGCAATCTTTGTCAGATCTTTTGTTGAGCTTGAAGTTTCAAGATTCAGTTCTTTGAGCTTGAAGTTCTTTGAGTTTCCTTTTTTCTCCATCCGGGTCACGGCACCATCTGTTGAAAAGTTTTCTCTCATCGACGCAAGACCAGGAGACGTTGGAATCACGTTCAAACAAAGGTATTCTTTATTGAGGACTTCAAGTTGACGTGGCTGCAGGAATCCAACATAATCTAACTAAGGGAACTTTACATGGTATCTTATAGGCATTTTAGGAGGAGGGACTTTTGAAGGTGGAGACAAATTCAAACAAAGCATGTAACAGGTTTAGGTAACACCCTAGACTGAGGGTCTGGCCAATCCTAATTCAATCAGCATATCTATTCAAATGCTGAGACCCGAGTACAGGACTGGCAGGACTCTCTTGTTAAAACACAAAATCCGAGAGCCATTAAGAGTTTCAGTAAAACAGGACTGACCGGAGTCTTTTGCTAGAAAACTCTGATAATAATAATGTATACCTAACCTTAACATGCTAAATTCAATGTAAACCTAAATTAAACATTTTAATAAATTTGTAATCCCACACTTGTGATCTTGACTTAACTTTCTCATGAGAGAAAAATGAAACGTCACTTAGCATTTCTCTAGTCTGCTGCAGACTATTTAATGAGCATCCCTCAAACATTCTGGAACAATTCTCCCAGTCCCTTGATTTGGCTGCAATAAATTGACCACATGTTCAGTGTCACTATATCTTCTATAATGTTAAAGGATTATTTCACTTTAAAAAAAACCAAATCCTGATAATTTACTCACCCCCATGTCATCCAAGATGTCCATGTCTTTCTTTCTTCAGTCGAAAAGAAATTAAGGTTTTTGAAGAAAACATTCCAGGATTTTTCTTCATATAATGGACTTCAATGGCAACCAACGGTTTGAAGGTTCAAATGTCAGTCTCGATGCAGCTTCAAAAGCTCGACATGATCCCAGCCGAGAAATAAGGAGAAAACAAACAAACAAACAATTATATACTTTTTAACCACAAATGCCCATCTTGTACCATCTCGGAGATGCGTCACGCATCACGTCATCACGTTGGAAAGGTCATGAAAAAAATAAAATGAATGATAATAATAAATTAAAACAAAGATGTCGGACAAAGTTGGAGAAAATAAGAGGGAGTGTTTCGCCCTTCCCTACCTTTTTGAACCTGGGTACACAGACAAATAACTTAGATGTCGTGAAGCGTGACTTTCCAACGTGATGACGCAATGCGTGGCGCCTCTCAGAGATGGTACACGACGGGCATTATAATTAAAAACATTTTTTTAGAAAATGGCCAATCGTTTCGCTAGGTAAGACCCTTATTTCTCGGCTGGGATCATGTCAAGCCTTTGAAGCTGCACTGAGAGTGACATTTGAACCTTCAAACCGTTGGTTGCCATTGAAGTCCATTACATGGATAAAAATCCTGGAATGTTTTCCTCAAATTTTTTTATTTCTTTTCGACTGAAGAAAGAAAGACATGGACATCTTGGATGACATGGGGGTTAAGTAAATTATCAGGAAAATTTTATTTGAAAGTGAACTAATCCTTTAAAAGTCAAATATCAGTCAATGATTTGGAAGTGGTCTATCACTGACAGACACTGAGCTATTTCAGCTTTCCCTGTCCCTGTCAAAAAAAAACAAAAACAAAAAAACCTCTCAGGTCACGACTGTAACCTTTGTTCCCTGAGAAGGGAACAAGATGCTGTGTCAAATGACTACACTAAGAGCAACGCCTCTGCGTGACTGTGTCTAAAGCACATGTGCAACTAGTCCAGTCTTCTGCTGCGTAACCTTGTGACGTGTGATGGTGTGCCGCGGAAGCTACAAAGGGATCCCCACGATAACAATGCTCGTTGCCATACTAGATGCAATACTTTGGGTAGAGGCGAGGGCAGACCTAGCGCCTCGTAAGCCATAAAAATTGCTTCCACAATCCAGCAGCCCTCTTTCGCCACAAAGGAAACAAGGTGCTTCTCCAGTGGTCCACCGCTTAATTGTGCGTGAAAGGCAACTGGCAGCCACATAGACCTTAAGCATGGATGGGGAAAGACCAGCAGAAAAATTATCTTGAAGGAACTCCAGCACAGAAGCCACTGGGCACTTAACTGGGTCCAACTGATGTTCTCTGCATCATAAAGTGAAAACTCTTCACTTTAGGGTATAAAGTTTCCTAGTGGAGGGAGCTCTACAGTTTAAGATGGTCTCTACAACCTCAGCTGAGAGACCAGGATTCAGGAGCTGATCCCCCCCTCAGGGGTAAGACCCACAATTTATAATTTTATAATGTGCCCCCGGCATGCAATAGAAGGCCTGAAAACCAAACTGGGAGCAGCGAGATTGGGGGAAAAGCGCACAGACATAGCCTTGGTCACGTCTGTACCATGACATCCAGTCCCAGAGGAGCTGGATGCATGAGGGAGAACCAGAGCAGACAGTGAGTCATCTCTTGATGACCCATCTCCGCCCAGCCAAACTCCCTCCAAATTAATCGTCTCAGAGTGGAGTCTCCACTCCCCGGGGCTCAGCCCCTGCCTTGACGGGATGTCTGCTCCCACATTGGGAGCAGGCGGAGTTAATGCAAGCGCATGGTGATCATGAGTTTTCCTGTTCCTATTATGTGCAACATTAAATCCAAACAAACTTCAAATTTCCAAGTCTCAAGCGTGCACACGTGCAAACAGTCAAAGTTATATTATTTTGTGAGTTGACTCGAGATACAAAAAATGCAAAACTGCAAAGTAGCATTTGCCATCCTTCACCGTGACAGCAAGTGGACTTTTGAAGCTGGAATAATGAGTGGATTAAGCATGCTCTTTCAATCGTCAAGAGAGGAATAACATGGATGGAACTTTCTTGGCATGGAGTTAAGTTTCACAGTTACAAGTCGGTTCCGGGTAGTAGATTTATGGCATTTCTCGGTTCTACACGAGTCCGGGTCCAACTTTTAAATAATCAATGGGTCCGGGTTGGTTCAGTGTAGCATATTTACGGGTCTCTTCGAGTTCGGGTACAAATTTTTGGACCGCAGACCCCCTGTTGATTTCTCATCTTTTCTACCAAAGGATTCAGCTTCTCGAGGCTGAACTTGGGTGCATTCTGAATACTGGGTTTGGTGCTCTGAAGCGAGTGAACGGCAGAGAGTGACCAAACTAATTCTTCTACAGGCCTCTTTGGGGAGGACAAACCCCTCATGGCCGCAGCGTGGTTTGGCGGACATTGAGGTTGCATTCACTGGAAACCGAGGTGCTGTAGGCGGCGGGGTTGACATATCGATTTCCTGAGGGCTCCGCAGAGGAGCGGATGGACTTCGCTCCCCCTTGTTATTGTGCTCTCAGAGGCCTGAACCTGATGTTAGGACCTCTTTCTCAAAGCCTTCTTAGAACTCCCAAGCTCACTGAGGGGGCCTCGAGCCACAACACTCTATGTAGGAGACTACCAAATTGTTGTCTGTTCGAACTAGAATAAGGTAGCTCCTGAAGTCTGGGAGGAAGTACTTCAAAGCTAGAAAGACAGCCAAAATTTCCAGGCAGTTTATGTTTTATGTGCCTGTGAGGAAGTGTCTGTCGTTAACTTGTTACGATGACAGGACACCCCTAACACAGATCCCTGGGACAGAAACCAAGGTTTTTTCCACATCACCAAGGTATGAGGGCATCTACGTGTAACCTTGATCCTGTGGAAAGAATTGCCCTTAGGGAAAACCACTTGGTTCTGAGCCACCACTGTAATGATCTCTTGTACAGCAGGCCAAAAGGTATCACGTTGGACGCACCTGCCATGAGTCTCAGCAGTCTCTGAAACTGCTTTATAGTGACATCTTGGCCTAGCCTGATTCTATACAATGCTGTCAGAATAAACGAGTCCCAACAACTCCCAGAAAGTTGTCCTTTGCACAGGAAGAAGCATACTCTTCTTGGCATTTGGTCTCAACCCTGACCACTTTATGGATGACTATGCCAAACCGCCATCTCCTGAGACTGTGCTAGAATCAGCCAGTCATCGATATAAAAGGAGCCAGTGCACTTCACTAATGCGTGAGGGGTTAATGCTAGGACAAATGGAAGAACCCGATACTGGTACGATTCATCTCTGAAAGCGAACCTCAGAAACTTCATGTGTTGAAGAAGAATGGAAATTTGGAAAGTCTCTTAATAGATCATGACAAAACAGTCCTTGGACCTGATTTGCCTAACGATAAGAGGAATCAACACCATTTTGAATCTGTATCTCCTCAGAGTACTGTTTAAGAGATGCAGATCTATAATAGGATGCAACCCCCATCCTTCTTTGGAACCAGCCTCTCGAGGCTGACCTTGGGTATACTTGGAGAGCTAAGCTCAGTGTCCTGAATAGGCTGACCAGCAGGAAGCAACCAAGCTGAATTTAGTACAATCCTCCTTGAAGGAAGCTAACTCTACAGGGAGCCCCTGAGAACCCCAAGAATCCCTCGAGAGGCAACACTCTCCTTTTACTGTTGGCCTGAAAGATATTTCAGTCTCTGGAGACTGACCTCAAGGGTAGACTGAGTAGCATATCCAATGCCCTGAAGAGGATGACCGGCAGGAAACAAATCAATCATACTTCTCCAACACCCTCCTCAGAGCGAGTGTATCTCCTCTTAGTTCCGCAACATTCCTAAGTGGAAACAGGGCCAACAGCTCACTGGAAACTGCTACGCCTTGAAGCACCAGAGGTGGCGGGGTTGGCAAAACGGTTTCCCAAGGCACAAAGCCTAAGCGTGTGCATTCCTAGCTCTATGTCCGAGCCCTGAAGCGGTTGACTGGCTGGGAACAACCGGACATGCTCCTCCAAAACCCTCCTCAGATAGGGGAAGGGGCTCTGGTAGCAACACACATCTTCTTTATATAGACGCCATAACAAAATGATCTGCCAGTGGGGTAAGAAAAGTAATCTTGTTTTAAGATTCTTTTTCTTACCCCACTGGAAGATAATTTTGCTTGTAATAACTTTTAGATATTTGGACGGGAAACAAGACAAAAACACTAAGTAAGAAAAGTAAGAAAATATTTGTTTTTGCATTAATGTTTTTGAAAGTCTCTCACCAAGGCTGCAGTTTTTGATCAAAATCAAGCAATGACAGTAATGTTGTGAAATATTATTATAAATTACAAGAACTGTTTTCTATTTTAATATATGGTAAAATATAATTTATTCCGGTGATGGCAAAGCTGAATTTTCAGCAGCGATTTGTCCAGTCCGTAGTGTCCTACATGATCGTTCAGAAATCATCTGCTGAATTATGTGCAAATAAATATGCTGATTTGGTACTCAAGAGACATTTCTTATTATTATTATCAATATTGAAAACTAATATATATTTTTGATCATAGCCTACAAATGTTTGTGGAAATCTTGATCCATTACAACTTACAAGTTTAAGGTTAGTAATATTTAAAAAAGAGAAGTTAATACATTTATTCAGCAAAGATGCACTAAATTGATCAAAAGTGACAGTAAAGACATTTATAACATTACAAAAATATTTATATTTAAAATAAATGCTGTTAATTTGAACTTTCTTTTCATCAAAGAATCCTGGCTTCTTTTTTGTTTATCACAGTTTCCACAAAAATATTAAGCAGGAAAAAAACAGTTTGACACTGATAATAAGAACCATTGAGTAATGGCTGCTGAAAGTTCATTTTTGTCATCACAGGTATAAATTGCATTTTAAAATAACGTAATTTACAGATTAATTTGAAATTAATTTTAATAATATTTCACTTATTATTTTTACTGTATTTTTTATCAAATAGGCTTTGATGAGAATAAGAGACTTCTTTCAAAAACATAACTTAATTATTCCAATCTTTGACTAGAAGTGTAGGCTACATTTGCAAGGCGTTTATGCATTCAATTTGTTTAATGCATAAATATGGACTGTTTTATAGAAAGTATCCACTAGAGAGCAGTGTTGCTTCAGATCTTGATAACTTTAACATTATGGAAGCAGCGCTCACCCCAGGGAACTGAGTCTTATCCAAAAGCTGATCCCAGATAGCTGAAACAACAGTGTTGAGATTGAAAAATAAATCACTGTTTTATGAATAAGACACGGGAGCTCAGATAATAACTGTACATTTGAAATAAACATGAATCAAATTGGCACATTTTGATCTAAACCTCAATGTTCTCCATTTTCCTCTACAGTGATTCTTGCATGAAAGATTTACAATACATTCGTTCGGCCTATTGTCACACCTTTATAATTGGAAAAGGCAAACAGACCCCTGAGATGTTCCGAGAGATGGTGGAGTTTGACTTAGATGAAGTGAAGCGCCTCATCAGCGCAGATCTGTCTTTAATGTTTGACGCAAAGCCCCGCACCGTTAATCTGAGTCGCGAGTTTGGCGCGTATAATTACACCTGGACCTGTCACATCCGCTTCCGCCAACTTAAACATCTCTGTCAGTCCCGACCCTCGTCAAACCACCGCGATGAATTGATGTTTTAAGGTAGGTTTTAATGAATAAGGGGGAGTCGGATTCGGTCATATCACCTCAGATTCATTTTTTTTTCTTTCTTCCACTGCGTCTGTTGGCAGATTCATTACCGGTGCTTGCCCACAACCCCCCGCACGATATTTTCCCGCGGCTCGACTGTCACTCGCACAGCTCGCGCAGTTGTTCGTCCCCCTCATCACCGAGGGTCTTTGTCCCAGAGAGATAGAACTGTCCAGAACAATTACCTCAGGAGCTTAAACAACAAGCGGTGAAGCATTTTAATCTCTTCACAGTTTCTCTTGGAGTTACGGATAAAAGAAGCGAGGAGACACTGTAAACTCACACATACAAATAAATAAAACAAATGGATACAAAAAAACTACAATGCCAAACTTTACCGCAAAGCAAACAAAAAAAAGTTGGCATCCCTCATCTCTCCTGAAAAAGTTTAATATTTCGTTAAAATTTCATTTAAAATAGGCCATAATAATTAAATGTTATTTTCCATTCATTTTAATTATTGTCCATTTAAAGTAGCTATGAAAACAAATTTGCACCAAAGATTGTGAGGTTTCATTGCGACAATTTATTATTTGATTTTATTCAATTCAATTCAATCAACATGCAAAAAACGAAGGAGAAAAAAAGAAAAGAAAAGAACAACAATAAAAAATAAAATTATATCATGGAGTATATCATGAATGTGTTTCAATGTCAATAAGTCTCTTAAAACATACTATTTGACAAGGTCATGACAAGACAAGGTTAGTTCAGGTTGTAAAACGTTATGTGGTGCGACTTCCCAAAAACATGCTGTTTATGAATTAATAAGTCAAGATATTTGCAAAAATACTTTCAAAAATAGTAACCATTTAAAATTTAAGATTGTGCACACATGTATTCAAGGAAATACTTTTTTGCTTGATGGTCACACATGATATTTTGTTGTAATTGCATTTCATGTGATTTTATTCAATGCAGGCTATAGACCGCGTGTACACTGTAAAAACTAAAGGAGCCTCAAGTATCCTGTTGGATACTCAAGGAACTTCAAAATGTAATTTTGGTGCCTCAAAGCTCTTTTTCCTATAGTAGGGTTACTGGAGGAGCATTGACAATCTTTGAGGTTCTTGCTGGAACTTATGGGATCCTTTAAGCACTTTGTATTTACTTCAGAGGTTCTGGAGTCACCTTTTCATTACCATGAGACCTCGAAGTGCTTTGGGGGAAAATAGAGGAACTTAAATGCGATAAAAGGGTTATTGGAAGATCTTTTAACATTTAAGTGGTTCCTGGAAGATCTCTTATGTTAAAGCCAGCATCTGGAGGAACCCAATGGTTCAGTGAGGCCCGAATTAGATTATTATTCTATTATTATTATTATCCTATTATTATTATTATTATTATAGGCTACTTAATTTTGATTCAGTATACATACCCAGGTGAAAAAGACGTACTATTAAATGTATTAAAAATGTACTTGAGTGTGTTTTTAGTAGACCTACAATACAAATATACTTTAATGCATTTTTAATACATTTAACAGTAACTATAGTCTTTTTCACTTGGGTAGCTTACATATATTTAGTATAGGCCTATTTTATTAAGTCATTTAAACCTTAAACAACAACACTAAATAATAATAATATTATATGAAGAAGAAGAACCAGGAGGATAAAGAGTTTATTCTGTCACGAAACTGCTGCTATTCCTCCGCTGTCGTCGCTTCAGTGATCCTCGCGCTGCTCGCGCGCAACAAAGCTCAGCTGATCGTCATCAGGAAAGTAACGGCTCCTCTCATCAAAGCTTCCGCCGTTTATTCGGCTCTCCATTACAAGGTTTGTAAACTCGCCAAATAAATATAAATACAGAGTCTACTCACTATATATTTAAACACACATATATATAAACTAAATTTATTATACATTACTACGTTTTTACAGTGTTTACCACTCGTTTATTGCACAGTATCTGGTATGAAGGTTTTAGCCGCGATGCTAACTACGTTGATCTAATGAACAAATGGAAATGATTGACTTATTGTCTTAGATTGATTTAGTCATTCAATTCAACATATTTTGTACAACTGTGTATTCAAATTGCTGATATTGCCTAACTAATTTAGAAAATTCTCTGATTCTTGGCGTTTGTTATGAATAACAAAAACAGGTTATAGTTTGGTCTGTTTTTGTTTAGCCTAACTTTACTACAGGTGCCCTCATTCTCTCAAATACCATTTTAAAGCCATTTACTGGTCAATAAATAGTATGTTGTGAATAATCAGCTTTGTTCTTTTGTTTCCCCAGAACAACCATTACATTTCTAAAATAATCTGAACATTTCAGTGGCAACATTGAATTACAGTAAGTTACCTGCACCACATGCAAGTACTTTATTACTATGAACTTTCTCTGTGTGAAATTGTATTGTTTGACTGTGTACTTGTGTTTTTTAATCAGATACTCTCTGAAAATCTTTTCTCATGATCTCAAATCTCATTCATGTTACTCAGAAAAATAATATCACAGGTTTGATTCACAAAAAATGCTATAGACATTTTAACTGAATTATAACTTCAAGTTTAGTCTTTTTCGACAAAAAAAATAAATAAATAGGAAAAAGCAATTAGGCTTCAGAAGACTTGCAACACAACCCATAACACATGAGTTGTGAACTCATTGATTATTTTTAGGATCTTTTCTGGGAAATTTTTGGAGCTTAACCATTTTTACATAAACTGTTGCATTGAATTGAACTAGACAAGTGTGCATAAGAATGGTTTCATGAATGATTTACACAATTGTTTTCTGCTTGTGTTTCATGCAGTGAAAGTGAATGGTGACTGGGGTTGCATTATGCCTGAGATCTGCTTTTGGGTTCCACAGATAGACAGTCAAACAGGTTTGGAACGTCACAAGGCTGAGGAAATTATTTAAATTTCACAACTATCAGTTTAATAACCTTACTAACAGTAAATTTTGTACTTTGCAGGGATCTCGGTAAGCTGAAATACAAGTTTGATCAAGAATAAAAATCCTCCTGTAGACCTGAAAATCATCGAAGTGCCTGGACCATCCACCAGAAAAGAGGAAAAACAAACGTAAAACGATGCTGTACCTTTTCACTTTTCTAACTCTTTAAGTACCTCACACCAACTTGGTCCCATAGTGACATTTTTGACCACAAACGAAATTGCTGATGTGAATTCATATTGAAATGACTGAATTCACCAGTGAACATTCACAGAACAACAGATAATTTTACTGCACCTTAACTCTGTTTCGGGTCGAAGCCTCTACTTCTACTTCCTCTATCTTGTTTCATGAGAATACTCAACAACCATTTATGAACACTGTTGATTCAAGTCACACATTTAAGCTTTTCAAAAGCCATAGTGTACATTACAGTCTCCAGTCTAACGGCATCCCAGACTTAAACATTTTATGATTCAAAATAGCTGAATAACTAACCATCAGAGATTTCAGTATAGAGATAAAGGTTACAGCACAATTAGTGTATATAAGCACTGTTGTTTGTTTTTGGCATCTGATAGAGCTTTTGGACTTGGAAACAGTGATGTCAGACTAACCATCGGACTGAAACACAAATGTTTTAAAGTTAAGTATGTGGACATTTTTAATTAGTTCAAATGTAATTTTTTTACATTGATTTATTTAGTGGAACATATGTGTTTCCATGCATTTTGTTGAGATGTCTTTTCTTGTTTATCTATTGTATATACATGGTTGATTATTCATGTTGCTTATTATACTATTTTTTTGTGTAGTCATTGATATTAATCTGTAGTTAGCTTTTTTCCCCATGTGCATGGAAGTGTATGTATAAAAATGAATATCAAATATGTAATAAACAATTATTATTTTGTATTTGGTTCAATTTGTTTATTATAATAGAAGTCAAAGGTAACCATAGTAACAACATGAAATTAAATATTAAAAAAAAAAAATGAAATTTGGTTCCTGGAGGCACCCAAAGTGGTTCCACACAGTGCCTAATATAAGAGTTCCTCAGGAAACCTGTGTGGTTCCTCAGAGAACTGCCCCTTTTTAAAGGGTGCCTAGAGGATCTACAGACGGTTCCGCCGGTGTGGCGAAGTGAAGAACCCCAAAAGGTTCCTCCAGGCACCTTTTATTTTTACAGTGTATGCCAAACTATTCATCTAGAGCACACACCCAGGGGGCACAATAGGCTACGTGCACGTGGCCGCCATTTTGGATTTCGGATCAGCGAGTGTGCGGTTAGACACTTCCGGTTTCGCATTACGCCCGGTGCAGGGAGCCGGAGAAAGACGAAAATTATCTTTTATAGTTATTTATAGAATCAATTATCACTTAAAAATACTACTAAGATCCATATTACTATCACACGATAGCCAATGGCAATTAAATGCACGGATGCATAGTCAGATTAATGAATGAAATACAACTGTTCACGAACAGAAGATTGTATTTGACTCGTGCTGCATACACATACGCAATTACAATTATGCCTACTGTAAATTTAGAGTTACAACTACGATTAGAGTTGTTTACATAAAATACACTGTGAACATTCACACGTTTGCCCTGTGATAGGCTACAATTCGCTCCGTGCACGGCGACAGTTGTTCGAACTTGAGTGTGTGGGCCAGTACTTCCAGTGAAAACTACGGTGATCTGACAGCGAGAGACAACAGCGACCAAGTTCCATTACCACAGAGATATTTTTTCACAAGGAGTATTCAAGAGAGGTGACTTGCCTTTCAGACGATGACAGCCTCAGCTCTTCATCGTTGTATGCCGTTTTGTACCATTTCGTCACGTTACAACAGAGAAGTCAGCTTTCATGCATTCCCCGTTGACGCTGCGGTACGGGCTGAGTGGATACAGGAGATCCGGAGGGAGGACTTCAACCCGACCAAATATTTAAATGCATATAATTTTCAGTGTATTTCACCTGTGCGTTTCTATGCTTTCTATTACTGCATTTATTTTGTGCAAGTGAGATGAGTAAAGTTGATCTGTTTATGAGTTGGCTATATGAGTAAAGTTTATCTGTTTCATAAATAATAATAATAATAATCTGTCTGGTGTTTATAAGCAACACATACAGTACTACGTGTAAAATATACACAAACTTACCTATATTTGTTTGTGGTACCTACAGTAAAAAATGTAAATGTAAAATATGTGATGATAATATTGATCGAGCAATTGATGTAAGTAAAAATGCATGCAGAATTGAGAAAATAGTATTTATGGATATAAATTGTAGCCTATCACAGGGCTAACGTGCATTTAATGCAAACAACTGTAATCGTAGTTGTAACTCTATATTTAGGCTACAGTAGGCATAACTGTCATTGCGTATGTGTATGCAGCAGGAGTCAAATACAATCTTCTGTTCGTGAACATTAATATTTCATTCATTAATCTGACTATGCATGCGTGCATTTAATTGCCATTGGCTATCGTGTGATAGTAATATGGATCTTAGTAGTATTTTAAGTGATAATTGATTCTATAAACAACTACAAAAGATCCATTTCGGCTTTCTCCGGTTCCCTGCACCAGGTGTAATGCGAAACCGGAAGTGTCTAACCGCACACTCGCTGATCTGAAATCCAAAATGGCGGCCACGTGCACGTAGCCTATTACCTCCTACACATGCTAGCCAAGAAGAGAAAATGGCTGTTTCTGGATTCAAGACCTCTCAACCAGGGGACCTGGTGTTGGACCACTGTCCCCTCCACAATTATGCTCCCTTCTTCCTTTGAGCGCTGTCTGTTTATGAGTGGGCCCTCTGGAGGTCATATTCTGAGATGATGCTTTGTCTGGGCTTTTGCTCAAAGGGCCTAGGGCCTGGCATGTTGTCCCTGGAGAGAGCATTGGATGGCTCCTTTTATATTATCAGGGAGGAAAACAGACAGTTGATTTGATTCGAATTTAGGGGCCACAATCTGCGGTGCTGTGAATGTCTTCTGCATTGTGTGAATCCCACTTATATCTCATTTACAGAGAACTCTTCAGCAAAAGGCTGTTCTTTAATTTTCCAGAGATTCCTGCCAGCACTCTCATTCCTTTGGCTATTCTGTCTATCTCTCTCTCTCTGTTGCTCACTCGCTCTGGCCAACTCTTTTAGGGGTCCATAATGAGTTCTGTGATTGCTGTGCGCCCCTGTGCCCCGTGCTTCCCCTCTCTGCTCTGCGGCAGGTTAATGAGGATCGGAGAGATCAGCATGCCGCTGTTAGACATGTCACACACACTGAGGTGTTGAACAAACCCCTGTCCATCTTTGGCACTGAGCCTGGCAGACCCTCCTCTCTTTCTCCCTGCCAGGGTTGCCCACTACTCTTTTTAGGAGAGATAATATTTGCATATGCAGTGCATTATACTGTGTTTTCTTTGTTTCGGTTTTCCCTGTTTGCTGATATATTAGTTAGTCCTTAGATCTCTCTCTTATATTTATAATCTCATTAGACTCGATTTTTTTAATACTATTTATTTCGAAGCAATTTAGGTGCTTAGAAATAAAGGATGCAGCAGCTATTGCAATGCTGATGATTCTTTGTCAGTTTTTAAGAGTTAATAACATGATGCTCCTTTTTTTTTTTTTTTTTTTGTCTGGAACTATTATTGTATTTAAAAATACAACAAAAACACAATCCATTCATACAGAGACTTGAATACCCCTCTTCTGCTTTTAATTTTTTAATTAAAAAATAATTTTGTTATTTTTGAGGGGAATACAATGAAAAACTGTCCAGATATCATAATGAAAAGAAAGGCCTAATTTAAGGATTGAAATTCCTTATGAACTATTTTGCCATTTTTTATTATTTCTTAGAAAAAACTATAAAAAAACTGCTTCACTTTCTGTCAATTTTTGAAAGACTTTGTCTGCCTAATGAAAGTCAAGTTGGTGCGACCAACTAAAAGACACATTGTGTCAGTAAGTCTCTTAAAATATCAAATAATTTGACAATTTTATGACTTTTATGTATTAATAATTCAAGATATGCTTAAAAATACTTTTTAATTTTTTATTAATATGTGTAGGCCTACATGTATTCAAGATGTAAGGAAATATGTAATTACTTTTTTCTTGATGGTTTTACACCACAGGACATTTTAGAGCCATTTTTAAACAATTGTATTTTAAACTGTAGATTTTCCTTTCATAGACAGTCTTATTTGTCACCATATACATTAGGGATGGAAAACTTTTTGCTTCTCACTAATGAGTTTGCAGCCATTCTCTCTTTTCTTCTGTTCTCCCCGCTTCACATCCCAGCCTCTCCACACTCTTCCTGAGAAAAGTGATCGACACAGTGTACTGGAAGTGTGAGCGAGAGAAAGATTAAATCCAAGTTTCTTTCATCCATGAGTGCTTTCATGTCTTTTTTCGAGCAGAGAATTATCAGTGCTGTTACTCGTGCAGCAGGGACTGATGGGAGGAGGAGGTGTGAACAATGAGGAAGTAAGGTTCCTGATGAAGAGGGATTTTACTTAGCACCCGCCTCTTTTGTTTGGAATTGTTTTGGTCATGAGATTAATACTGAAAGTGATGCGACAGTCTAATCAAATATGTCATTGGTCATAGAATCGGAGACTGACATGAAGAATCCTGAACTCGCAGTAGAAAAGACCAGTTCAGCTTCAAGATTTAAGGATCTTAGAAGGAGGGATTTACGTCTGACCTCAATACACACGAGGTTTTAATGAAACAACCGAATACAGAGGCAGCATGGAAATGTTATTAAACCAGCTCTGAAGGAAAAAAATAAATAGTAAAACAACAACGCTTTCAATAGAAAGGAATTTTTCTGATATTCCTGGCCCGTCTTCTAATCTCCTGTGTTTGGAGACATTTTTTTCATTAAATTTGTGTCAGGACTAATTTTGAGGCGAATGAATACAGATGTCAGGGTGCCATCGGATCCCATGGCAGGGCTCTTAATGAGATAACAGGCTTTAGTCAAAGAATTAACACTATTGAAAAAATGAGATTAGCTGAATGGATGCAGATCCGGCTGGAACGGGGGCTTGGCTTGTGCCGTATCAGACTGAGAGACTTTCGCTGCCAAATCACAAATCTATTTCCAACGTCGGTATTAATTATCAAACTAAAGCTGCTGTTGCGTGTTGATTCATCAGGGTATGCTCCTGTATTATCTCCCATTAAGCGGAAAAAAAGGAGAGATTATGTGGGCCTTCAGGGGCGTTTTATAAATTCTATGAGACTGTTAAACCATGTCATGGACTTTGGAGGATAACACCACCACGGTCCTATGTGCATGCTTCCTTCACGTGTGCTAAAATGCACCTTTAAGCCTTAAATTTGATTATTTATTTTAGTTTTCAATTAATTTGAAGCTTCTTGGCCCGGTGTGGAGGAGTTGACTCGCAAAGGTCCTTATGTGAGATGTGTGTTTGTGTGCATAACATGTGTACAACAGCATATACAAGAGTCCTTGATGGCGTCTGGCCTCTTGTGTGAACTGTTTGCTATATTATACTCTGCGTTCTAGGACTGAATCACCATACAATAGCTTTCTATTCACACTTGCTTGGCATCTGACATAATGATTAACATAAATGCATGTCTTCTTTTGTGGAAGTGATGGGTGCTGGCAATGCATTTTGCATGTAAGACAGTATGCCAACTTACCTAGATCTAGATGCAACACCCATGTGATTGAGGGAGAGAGTTGAGTTGATTCAGTGCTGCATTGATTGGCAGCCTTGTCTGCTGATTATACCAAGCACACAGGGAGCCTATCACAATCACACAGGTAATAATCTCCCAGTTGCACGCTGCTATTTCACACATGGATGCGGCCTGTGATGAGAAAAGTATGTCACAGTATCGATAAATAATTATGAGCGATGAGACTCTCTTCCTGTATTGGAAGTTGGCTGAAATGACTTCATAAAGCCGGGGGATTGTGGGAGAGGTGATGTCGTGACAGCATCTTTCTGCTGGCTCACAATCGCACCATAATTATGCAGTGTGAGCACATCTCGCCATCCAGCGCGCATGTGAGCATCTCGGCTTTCGTCTGATTCTCTGGTGTTTTATGCATTTCCCATCTGATGAGTCTTGATACGCTGATCAGAATGGCATTCTTCACCCAGTTGACAATGACAACTCTGACGCTTTTTGCTGATGTATTCTGGCGGACTCGTTGTTTAAAATTGGATACAACGAAGATGACACCTGAAGGAAATCAATGGGTATGTGGAAGAAGGAGATGGAAAGAATGACACAACAATCAAAAAAAAAAAGGAAAAAAAGAAAAGAAGAGGTGACAGGATAAAAACAAAAGAGTTCAGAAAGAAAGAGAAGGTATGAATGGAAACAGGTGAAGAAATGGGAGAGTAAACAGTTGTAGAGCAAAAAGGGAGATTTAAAAAAGAGAAAGAGAGAGAGAGAGAGAGAGAGAGAGAAAGAGAGAATGATGCAAAAAAGGGAGTGAGGGTGCAGTGGAAGATGGGAGGGGGACAAAATGAGACCAAATTTTCTTTGGCAATCTCGTCTCTCCTGCTGCAGGTGTGGGGCTATTTCACTAAAGCAGGCCAGACGCGAATGTCATTAGTTCCTAAGCCCCAGGTGAATTTGCCACTGTTCCACATGATTAACCCAGATAATTGTGTGTTGATAGCGAGCATGGTCGATGGAATACAATTTTCAGGCCAAGATTCCTAAACAAACAGCTCAGCAGAGGGCTGGGAGGTGATGGTGTGTTGTGCGTGTATGTGAGTCTGTGTGCATGGTTTAGGTGCCATGGTGAGTGCTGTCATTGGATAGCTGGCTTTGGTGTAACAAAAATTATTTGGTATTGTAAAAAGTTTGTTAGCTTTAGACTTAAAGGCAGGGTAGTTGATTTGTTCCAGAATTTTTTTGTTATGCTGGTCTCTTCACATCCTGATAGCAATCGCTAAGTTAAGTGTATTTATATGTATATATATATATTGTCTGTGAAAGGTGTAGGACCATAAAATGTTCGTCCAATCGGTCCGAAAGCAATTATACAATGTCCTACCTGTCTGTCAATGTATGTATTTCCATACCTCTATTCGTCCTGCTCGCGCAGACATCATACATAATCAGCGCGTTTTATGCTATGCAGAGTTAGACAGACATCAGCACAGACTCTATAACAGCAAATGTGTCTAGAACTTTCTAGATTGTTGATCTTGTTGTGATTAACCCCTGTCTTAAAACATAATTGAGTTGTCCAGTCTCAGCAACTTTAGCTGTCTGCCACTTCGTTTCTAATGTGCATTTATGGAGGATATGTGTCTTTCAATGTTTTAAATGCAACTTAATGAATCTATAGATCTTAACTTATCTAAAATATGTTACAAAAAGTTGATGCTGAGCCATTTATTATTTCATTTAATTTTAGTATCGATTCAGGTCATTATAATGTCGACAGTAATTAAAGTATTTACAGTACATAGTGATTTTGCTTGCAGAACACTAATGCTTTCTGTGTGAGGCAACTGATCAGATGTTTTATGTGCTATGGTGTTTCTAAACAAAAGCAAATAGAAAAGTTCAGAGACAAGAGAGCCGGTTCCAGATTCTTTCTTTGCCATTCACTGTGTCTCTTAGCAAAATAACCTGTTTGTGAGTGCTACTAAGTCGTAGTTTAATGTAACAGCAGCAGTTCTGGGCATGTGACCAAAAGCGCAAATTTAATTGGTTGGCCATATTATTTCCAGCGTGTTGGACTGAACAGACACATTAACAGTCAGCTATTCATTCAAATTAAAATATGTATTCATTTTCACACAGAACATTTGTCTTGGTGTGAACAGGTCATTAAAGGCATTATATGTTTGTTTCCCTGAAAAGGCCGTTGCTCTCTAGTGCCTATCCAAACATTGCTCTGGTCTAACCAGCCTGACATGGCAATGCAGGCTCAACCACTGATGTGAGTTTGGGATAGGAATATCTGTTTTTCTAAACCAATGGCAGTTATGGAGAATTTTTATAATTACTTTCAGTGATGCAAATTGTGCATAAATTGCACACTTCATTAAGAGGTTTGTGCTACAATCACTGTATTATGTAGCCTGGGTTTCCCCATGCTGCCTTGCGCGCAGCGCAATTTTATTCACGCTGCCAAGCAGCCTGGATTCCATGGACCAGATTTTCGCCTCAGCGAGGGGACCAATCACAGAAAGGGGAGGGAGCAGCAAGACGATGACGACGTCTATGCGACACACCGAAGCAGTTTGTTTATATCTATGGATCCAACATGGCAGCAGACGCGAAGTTACCTTTCGCTGCAGCCTTAGATAGTGTTCTAAGTAGTTTAGAACGCAAGTTTATTTCGTCTTCTTCCTCGTCGAATTTCTGTCGCTCTACATACGTCATCTGGTATAATTGAAATGATTGGCTATGAGCTATGTACAGCGCATTTGACAGACATTCGTAGTGCCCAATAAACGGCTCTGGGCATTCGTAAACCACGCCTCAAATATGGGAAAATGAACATGTGGTTCCCAGACCACGTCTCAATAAAACAAGGTCTGACGTTAGCCAGGATATGAGTGCCAGGAGATCAAACTGGCTAAACTATTTAAACAAATCACAGTATTCTTCTTTACCAGGGTTATTTATTTAAGAATCTTTTGCATTCAAAGGTCAACGATGCACTGTGATAGTCTGGCTTCACACTTCTAATGGTCTGGGTGGAGTTTAATCCAGAGTAATCGCTTAAAGGGATAGTTTACCCAAAAAATAAAAGGCAGGTTAGCCAGGATATGAGTGCCAGGAGATCAAACTGGCTAAACTATTTAAACAAATCACAGTATTCTTCTTTACCAGGGTTATTTATTTAAAAATCTTTTGCATTCAAAGGTCAACGATGCACTGTGATAGTCTGGCTTCACACTTCTAATGGTCTGGGTGGAGTTTAATCCAGAGTAATCGCTTAAAGGGATAGTTTACCCAAAAAATAAAAAAATGTTGCTGTTAATTTACCCTCAGGCCATCCAAGATGTAGGTGACTTTTTTTCTTCAGCAGAAATTTAAGTAATATTTTTAGATGAAACCGTGGTTCTTGGTGATTCATATAATACAAGTCAATGGCTACCATCACTCTGAGAGTAAAAAAACAGGCAAAACTAAATTAATACCTGTGGTTTCGGACGAGACATTGAGGGCTTTTGAAGTGAAAAAATCTGTCTGTGCAAGAAACTGAACATTATTTACAACATTATTACCTGTAATCCACAGCCTCGGCAAACCGAGCATGTTTATGGCAGTCTGGAGTGCGAGCTTCCTGTAACCTGAGGGAGAGTAAATTAACAGCAAATTTTCATTTTTAGGTTAGCTTTCCCTTTAAAGACTAGCACATACAGTTATGATGGAAACTAAATGAAGAAGGAAAACAAACAGGAAGTGCCCTAAACATATGACCATAACATAGCTTCAGCCTGCAGTGATTTGCAAATGAAAGCACACTATAAATCCTACTCTTTGTTCTAATTCTTTTAGGCAAGTAAATGGTGGTGTCATCCTCTCACTTTTGATGAACAAGTTGTTATTCTAAAGGAAAAAAAATGTCTAGTTCAAACAACAATTTTTTTAGAAGCACTGCAGTGGAAATAGCCACAAACGTTAAGATTAATGCTGTTTTTATTCATCCATATCCGTTAACCGTCATTACCCTTGATAGACAACATACCCTCAAACTTAACAGGCAAACTTTTTTCACACATTATTAGTGAAATGACATTTATATGAGCGTGAATATGTAAACAAGGAGTCATTAATAATGTTTTCAGAAAATACATATTCATGGTACAAATCAAAGAAAAATGATTCCTGCATCATTTCACTCAATCTTCACACAAATGACAAAACCCAACCCTCAGCATCTAATATTTGCATATCATTTTAATATGACCATTTGTTGCGCGTCATGTGTGAAGACTCCCATCTTAGTTTTTCAACAGAATACTACAGAAGGGGTTTGCACCAGATGAAATTCTCTTTATCACAGTTCGAATGAAATAGATCATATTTGTTCTATGAAGTGTTATGACCTGCCAGTAGCAGAGGTGTTATAAAGTGTAACAGCTAGTCACCATCATATCAAACATTCTGTTTCACAGCACAGGACTGGCAATGAAAAGTGACAAAGATGCTATATGTGGCAACACTTCTAGCAACATGCACAAAAACATAGACTGGGCATTGACTCATCCGGCCTGGGGAGAAGTGTAAAAAAATTGTCCAGGGCCTAGTGAATTTGAGCTCTATCCCTGCATAAAGTGAGGTCCAAAGGTCTGAGACCATGTTGAAAATCTGGACTTTGCAATCTATTAAGGAATAACACGTTATATTATAAACAATGTTGTTATTAATATTATATTAATGATTTTGAGTTATGAAGTAGAATCAAATGTAAGTGACTGAGTGATTAAGTGTTTGATTGTTTTATTTAAACTTTTCACTCAAAGTGTTATGCTGATAATACAATTTTATAATTTGGAAAATATGCAAAAGAAAAACATTTTTACTTGTGGTCTCAGGGTTGTGGTTTCCAGTATTGACATTTCTAATTTTAGAATAAAATTCTGTACTTAAATTAGTAGGCACACTTTTAATGTTTGACACTGTATAGCATACATTAAAAGATAAAGGGCAGTGAGTTGTTTCTGAATGAATTCAGCCACTGTCTGTTAGTCCATCCTGCCATCCATCAGCCAAAACAATCATGAAGATTCATTGGGCTTGTTCCAATATGGGACATTTCTCTGTGCTGAGCAGGCTCTGTAGACCAGCCAGTACTAACGAGTGGCTCATTGATTTGTCGAGGACACGCAGAGATAAGAGGACAAACAGACAGTGAAAAGGGAGGAGGTGCTGGAATACAGATGAGCATGCTGATATTGATCACTCTTTGGGGTTCTCCCTCCTTGAGGGTTCAACTCTCTCACTTTCCTCAAGCACATTGTTACTTTACATGGTAATGCAAGGCTTCTTTCAAAATAAGCTTAAGAAACTTTGGTTTTATAGACACAGTAATTCAACACATAATAATGTAGCAATAAGTGGCAAAAAATCATGCCAAGTGAATACAAGTCAACTTTATTTTTCTGTGACTAAGGTGCTCTTTTCCTATAAGGACTGCAGCGACAGATGAAAGCTCATTACACAGCGTGGTGAGGAGAGGCGTGCAGAGGAAGTAGCTGGGGGAAGTGGGGTGCAGGGGTGGCTAATTGGGGTGTGTGATTACACCGGCTGCTGTTTGCAAGAATTAGGCAACAACAGACCCGGCAGTACGGCTCATCATCGCAGAGAGGAGAGAGTAAGGCGATAACGCTGATATTGCCTTAATTACAACAAACACCTTCCCTCCTGCAATATCACATAGCATAACACCAACATACACTCATTGTTTATAGGCACATGCAAAAAGTATAAGTCAGGCATTAGGAATCAAACTTTTTGAACTATTAGGCAATGTCACAGTTGTCTTAAGGTGTGGTCACATTTACTGTTGGTCAGCAACATTTTGTGGGTAAAATCCAGTCATTTAATTAGGTATTGAAGAATTTTGCTTGATGGATTCCGATGGCAAAGAATTTCCCAATGCAAATTTTGCATCAGGTTCTAATTTGGTGAACTTTGACCAACAAATTAGCAGTACCTACGAATTTCAAACCTTTTGGTTCAGCAGTGACTTCTGTATGGCAAAAATTAAGATCCACAATGTACAAGGAATGCACTCATTTTATTGGTGACTATTTAGACAGTTTTGTATACCTGTTAGCAACGTGTTGCTCAGACAGACAATGAAGTGGAAGGTCAAGTTTCAAAACAGAGTTTAATAAAAGTCCACAAAGTAACCCACAACAGGCTCAGAATTAAAGCAACTTTCACAGACGCTAATGCAAACAAGACCGGATCCCAAACACAGGAAAAGGATGAACTTAAGTTGTAACACAAACAAGGTAAGTTAAAGATTCACAGCTGAAAACAATGATCATGTAGTAACCATAGAGACAAAGGAATGGTGATAAATTCAAACAAAAGAACACATGTGACTGATGAAAACAAACTCAAAGTCCCTGAAAACGAAGGTAAGAACAAACTAAGCTAAGTTCCTTTCCTTTCGCACCTGTACTGAACTGTAATGGGCAACACAGCTCCTATGACGCGAAAAAACAGGTATACTTGAGTCCAGGGCCGGAGTGGGGCCACTTTTCAGCCCGGGAGTTTCAGGCCCAAGACCGGCCCACTTTTTCCATGGTGGAATTCCAAATTAGCACTTTTTCCAAATTGGATAAATGAAGCAACAGTTCAGCTCTATTGTGTAGTTTGTTTTAAAGGGATACTCCACTTTAAAATAAAAATTCTGTCATCATATACTCACCCTCATGTTGTTTCAAACCTGTATGAATTTCTTTCTTCTGCTGAACAGAAAGGAAGATATTTTGAAGAATATCAGTAACCAGGCAGTTTCTGGTCTCATTGACTTCCATAGTAGGAAAAAAAAAATACTATGGAAGTCAATGAGACCAGAAACTGTCTGGTTACTGATATTCTTCAAAATATCTAACTTTCTGTTCAGCAGAAGAAAGAAATTCATACAGGTTTGAAACAACATGAGGGTGAGAATTTTGATGACAGAATTTTCATTTTAAAGTGGAGTATCCCTTTAATACCATGGTTCAACAAATAATGTAAAGGTTAAATAATAATTCACTTAGACTTTAGAAGCAATTGCGACTTTATTTCACACAATTCTGACTTTATATCTTGCAATTCTGACTTTATAACACGCAATTGTGACTTTATATCTCGCAATTCTGAGAAATAAAGTCATGTAAAGAGATGTAAACTCGCAATGTGAGATAAAAAGTCGCAATTATCTTTTAAAATGTTTTATTCTGTGGCGGAAACAAGCTTCCATACCTCCTGGCCTCTTCCTCCCAGTCCCATCCGGTAGGGCCGGCCCAGCTATCAGTAGGCGCCGGCGGTGCCGCGGTAGCCTACTCCTGAGAAAACGTTTTGGAAAAGACGGGCTATGGATCCAACCAACTCTATAGGAGGGGAGGGGAGAACTCCCTCACATGGTACAACCCATGCAGAGGCTGCGCGCTGCGGCTGCGGTGTCAGAATGCGGAACGTGTGTAGCCTAATGTAACTAACGTGACAAATGTAAAAAAATTAAAAATAAATTCCTCGCCCAATTGCCCAAAAGTGAAGCGGCCCACCGGGAATTCTCCCGATTCTCCCGATTACCCACCCCGGGCCTGCTTGAGTCAGAGTGAAACAGAGTTCATTCTTCGGCCAGAACTAGACTGTATGGCCATTACCGGAAGCCAGTGATTATAGTTTATAAAGTTATAAATATGGATATTTTTCTTATAATTTTATTTTTGGGGGAACTAACCCTTTAAGATTTTCCCAATAAACAGGCAAGAATAAACCTGATGTTCTCCATTATTCTTGTACTCTCTAACAACAAAGCACCTGAAGGCGACAAACTCATAATCAAGACTTCAGAAGTGGGAAGTAGGAAATTTCTGATAGCAGGAGAAGGTGCAGACGTACATGTTTAGATATGTGATTCCCCAAGTGTCTTGTCTTGTCACTGAAATGCTTGTTTCTTTTAGCTCATTATTCAGTTGGTTGTAATGTCAGGTTTGTGAACGAATAGTTCTTTGAACCAGTTCACCAAATTGGACTGAGCCATCTGAAAAGAGTCAGCACAGATTTGCAAGTTACTCAATCAAAAAAATTACTTTCGGACATGCTGACAGTCACACCAACTACAAATTAGCCTGTATGCTGAAGTAGCCTTATTGATCCTATGATGCCGGTTTTACCAACTCATTCAGTGCTCCAGTTAATCCAACAGCACACACTGAACACAGAACAGTCTTTCGGACATATCCGACATGCAAACTGCCTGCTGATGGTTTCATAAATAGTGGGTGAAATGTACAGTATATGTCTGATGTTTTGCTGAACAATATGAAGTATAACAAAAATATATTGGAAATGGAAATATAATAGCGATCCAATGGCAGTTGTTCTCAAGTCAACACTGGTACACTGATAGCAGTTCTCTCACTGATACACTGATAGCAAGAGTCAGTTAATGGTTACAACAGTTCTCGAGTCACCATTACACTGAACTAAGGAAACCGTTCAGACTCGGAAATATCTGCGGTGAACCAATAAGCTGCTGATACTAGCATGTATAAACCGAGTAGTTGACTCGCAAATGGGAGTAAAATGTAAGTTTGTCATGGTTTAAGACTAGTTTATTCACTTTATATGCTTTACACAGCCGCATTTCACATCATTACATGGTGCATCTTCATTGTTTGAACAAATTTTCAGTGCTTTATTTTCATTAGATGAAATGGTATGACAATTTAATATCACTATAATAGTGACCAAAATGATCACGGTTAACAATATTATCACAGTATTTGTCAAAATATGCTGGAAATGTTCAAAAAGTTTTGATACAGACACAGAATTTATTTCACCAACACTGTAAAATCCAACAATTGTTCTAACTAACACTTTTTAGTTAACTTTACTTAATGTCTTAACTTAATTGGAAAAATCTAGTAATCTGTATTCACATACTATGCCTTGTTTACTCAAGTTAACCCAAGTTAAGATTAATTGGTTGTTTTGAGTGCCATTTTGTTTTTTGAGGCAGGGCAATTCTAAATAGACTTTTCACTCATTTCCTCCACTTCTGCAGTTATCTTTTTCTAGTTTCTAGCATTCACTCATTTCCCAAAGCCATCTTGAATGTTGAATTGTTAATACAACTGAAAAATGTGAGAAAACATCACATAAGCTGACTTCATAAATTGATGTTGATTTTTTGTTTGAATTCGCCATTATGGTGATTAGTGTTCCCCTTGGTTGGGCACTTGGAACGTCTCAGTTACGTATGTAACCCTCGTTGCCTGAGGAACCAAAGGAGTTTCGCTTAGAAAGCCTATCACCTTCGAGTTCTTACAAAATGAGCCAATGGCAAGGAAATGCCATGGGTCTGCAGAATTTGCATAGCGTAACTTCGCCCCACCTCGTGGGTATATAAGGAAGTACGCTGGCAACATGCAGTTATGTTTTCCTGCTGAGGAGCCGAGACTGAACTCAGGTGGTTCCAGCGGTACAGCGGAAGTGGCAGGGAGACGTAACCTCGTGACGACGAATGGGGTTCCCAGTCTAATTACGCTACCTCTGCTGTCTTCCTGTGCTCTGCCTAAGTCTGAGCTTCCTGTCGTGAGACTAGCACGGACGAAGGACTCCTACTTAACACAGGAATACCAAGGTACACTGGAAGGCAAATCTCAGTGGAAATATGCAACAATGCCTGCCCGAAGGAAGGACTTACAGAATACACATAAGACCCGCGAGCGGGCTGCATATGGGAGAACACTGGGGTATCCAGCCCACAGGATGGAATCTTTCCAAGGGAAAAACACATGCTCGAGAGAGGCTTACAGTGGAAATACACACGTTAAGAGTCACCCAAGGGGGAACCATGCACATGAAGGCACCTAGCCAACACGAAAGCTGCCGGGGGCATAACTCTGGCGTTGACGTCAAAGGTGCTGGAGGAACTTAGGGCTTCTCGGAGAAACTCACCTGAGGAGAATATCGCATGTATCCAGTCCGAGGAGTAGAATGGCGCGCAAGCGAAGACACCTGAGCAGATACCTTACCGGCTAGTTGAAGTGAGTGCACGGAAGGATACTGGCTCCACTCGGAGATAGTAGAATCTCGCGAATGTATTAGGTGTCACCCAGCTCTGCAGATGTCTGTTAGTGAGGCACCATGTGCTAGAGCCCAAAAGGAAGCCACACTCCGGGTGGAATGTGCCTTCACACCAAGGGGGCATGGTCGACCTTGCTGCTGGTATGCCAAAGCAGTGGTGTCCACTATCCTGTGAGACAACCTTTGCTTGGAGAGAGCCTTTCCCTTCAGCTTCCCACCATAACATATGGTCCGAGATCCTGAAACACTGTGTTCTGTCTACGTAAGCACGGAGCCTTCTTCGAGGGCAGCACTTGCAGGTTCACCACCTGATCTCGAAAGTGATGCCCGCCCCTCGAAAGCAAACCGTAGAAATGGTCTGTGTTGAGGAAGAATGGAGACATGAAAGTAGGCGTCCTTCAGGTCGATCTCTGCAAACCAATGCTGTGGCCGCACACATTCGAAAATGCGTTTGGCCGTGAACAACTTGAACGGAAGCCTGTGAAGGGATCGGTTCAAGACGCACAGGTCCAGGATTGGCCGTAACCCACCGGATTTCTTCGGTACAATGAAGTAGGGGCTGTAGAACCCGGACTTCATTTCGACTGGAGGGACAATCTCGATCACACCTTTCGCCAGTAAGATAGCGACCTCCACACGCTTGACGGGCATTGCCACCAACCATAGTGTAACGGACTCCCCGAAAGCGGGGAGGAGATCGTGCGAACTGAATCGCATAGCTGAGCCTGATGGTTCTCGCGACCCAGCGGAACAGGTTGGGAAGCTCTAGCCAGACTCCCAAGAACTGGACCAGCGGGGTCAAACGAAACACAGACGTAACCTCGGTGGGGCAGCGAGGTGGAATGACCTGCCATGACGTGGGAGGTGGAGCGTCCCGGTGTGCAATTTATTGCTAACTCTCGTGTCTTAAACACTGTGTAAAACTTTTAATTGGGTTGATATAATCCCTCCATATTTGTGACAATCTCTTGCAATTGACCATGCTTGAGTCACACACACTTCAATATTTAGCATGCAAAACAAAAATGGTAACATAAAAATTTTATATAAAGTAAATTATCAAGTACTCTCACTTTTTTAGTTACTAGAACTCTCATAGAAGTGAACTATACTAAGATTTTGTCAGTACAACATACTATTCCTATTTCACTTTACTTAGTTTTTAAAGCAATCGGTTTGCATGCGTTTTGTTTGCATAAACATAAAAATAATTAAAAAATAAACAACGACATCCAGATTTAATTGAACAAAACTGTTAACTGAGTCTTACATCATAACATTTTATCAACTAACATGCAGGCTACAATGTTGTCATGTTCAAAAAAAGTTTTATAAAATAATAAACCTCACATTTGAGCCTTTAAACCACTTTTAAGAAAAGGGAGGAGTCGATATGATAAATGATTATAGGTATTTCATCTGCTCCATGAATAATTCTAGATACCTTATTATCTGAATTGTTTATATTTGTAGAATGCAAAATGTAAATTTGCAATTACATGTCATCTTATTCTCCCGAACCCTAAGTTACTTATAGTTAGAATGTCTAAAGTGGACAATCAAAATAAAGTGCTACCCTCTTTTGTTAACATAACCTCTTCAAAATATCTTCTTTCACATTCTGCAGAAGAAATAAATGCGTATTTGAAGCCAAATAAGAGTAAATAAATAATGACAGAATATTAACTTTTAGGTGAATCATCCATTTAAGGGCTCTCATTTTTTTTTTCATGACTTAACCATCTAACAATAAGTGCAGGCAAGTCAACATCAGGCCACAGTTAAGTTTCCCAGAAGTATACAGTTGAGTTGTGCCTCTGACAGGTGTTTTCATCTTTATTCTAAATGTCCTGACAAATCATTGATTTGCACTTCATTCCAGATCATTCTCTCCCTCTGCAAAGCTTCTCTCTGTTTGATTTTCTAGCACAAAAGCTGAAGAAACAGAAAGGACAGGGTGAATTAGAGAGAACTGACATCAAGAACAATGCCAGAACTCTGCTTTGATTTTGCGTCACTGATAAGATACGCTAATACTAGGTCACAGAACCAAAGAATGCATAGCCTGTGTTCATCTCTGTCTGACTGTATCTTTGTCAGATGGTTGCTGTTTATTACTTTAAAGAAGCCTAAAATTAGACATCAGCAAATCTTTTGTATTTCATTATGTGATCTGAATCTTTAAATTACCTTGTTCAAAGCCCAAACCTTAAGTGTTGAAAGATATAATCATTAACTTCCTGTTTTAATTTTTTACATTAAGTGTACCATAAAGTTTAGATGGAAACGCCATACTCTCTTCTGCACAAAAAAAAAAAATGGTGTAGGTTTGCTTTTAAATAATTTTCACCAATAAATTTCAAAAATAATTAAAAAGAAGCATCAAGTAACACATTACATGAAACTTGAATATTTGAAGAAAGACTAAAGTAGTATTTTCTTGTAAAATCTTATAATCAAAGATATATATATATATAGCCTATATATATATATATATATATATATATATATATATATATATATATATATATATATATATATATATATATATATTGATCATTTTAAGTAATTGTGCTTATATTTTATGTTACTCTGCAAACGGCAAAGAATTTGTTTGGGATTTTTAGGAAATTTTACTTTTAGTTTTGTAGCCTGTTTTCTCTAGTAACTACTAGCTACTCAAAAACCAGAGGCTATCATTCTTCGTCAACTGCAACAGACGCAAACAAAACAGCACTTTATATTTGTGTCCTAAATCTTGTCTACGAGAAGGTCTCCATGCGTGGATGAAGAAAGAATTTGATCGTGCGCTAAAATGAGGTAGGCTATAGGCTATTGTAAAACCATAACAAAACACACAAAACCGGCGTGGTCTCTTCAGTGTCGTACAGAGCTTCACTATCAAAGCTACAGGTGCTGCACAAGTGGAGGACATCAAAGCACTGCACCTCCTAATGAAACAATGTTGTTACAATACTTGTCTTTGAACCTCATCTAGTAGCGTGCGACAAAGGCTCATGCAGAACCCCACCGCCTTCACCCACCGGCGCTTTGTTTCACAACATCGTTTGCAGTTAATGTTTTCGCCGAGAAAAAAAAAAAAAAAAAAAAAAATGAAACGGCTGCGACAGAGGGGAAGATCAACACACGTCAGGTGTCCCTCGATTAAGTAATTCTTTACGTAGGCTACTGTTGAGTCCAAAAAAAAAAGGAGGCTAAAAGTAATATAAATGCAGTTAAACCGAATTTAAATGCAATTAACGGGTATACACATCGGATGCATCCGATTACTTGTTTAGTTTCCTTTTGGGTGTGAATAAACTAATGTAAATGTGCGCAGTGACATCCTTGTCCACTAGATGTCGCTAAAGTACTTAACACGAAACTGAGAGGGTTGCTGTGTTTACCTTCTCAAATCTGCACGCAGACACTGAATTATTTGACCTCTATAAAATCTCTCGTCAGGCAGAAGCTATTTAACACAAAAGAATACCTATTAAACTATACGAATATTTATACAACTGAACTGACCAATGATAAAAGTTAGGAGACTTAAACGCCTTCAGCCCATGAAAAAGCTAGTCTAGAATGAAAATATTGGGCACGACAGGGTCTGTAAAATCAAGACGGCGCCCCCTGGTGAACTGAAAACACACAAATTCTCCCTCAGCATTCTGCTGTAATCACCTGCAACAGACGGACATCTAACAAACCAGAAAATAGAGACATTTATTAAACGACCATATGTTAATTAAACTGCTATTTCTTTCTTTTTCTTTTTGCACATGGTATTCTCATATGCCACGGAAGCTTGTATGAGTACAAGCCAATTTCTTACATATGAAACAAGTGCAGCGGGTTTGTAGATTTTACACCCTGAAGTTTATTATTATTATTTTTTTCATTATTGTTTAATGAGAACCAAAAGATTAATTTTATTTGCTTGTTATCTCACACTAAAAGAATTAGCCTTTAACTGATTTAATATGGCCTATTATTTGGCTAAAGGACATTACTTGCAGTCAAAAATATTAACATATTTAAACAATATGAATAATTTTAATATTCTTCTCAATAGAGATTTGAGTTCTACCGTAATATGTTGGAATATGTATGCTATAATGTATTGTATTTATGCATTTACTAAAGACAGAGGTAAAGTGAAAATAAATTTGAGATAGACATATTTTAGGGACTATTGAATTCATCACTAAGGTATGGTATGATTTATAGTAAACATTAGCTAATGCTATAAATGTATATTATACTGCAGGCTTATTTTAGTCAGCAGTTAATAATGCACACATTGTGTGATTATGCATTGTAAAATTCCAAAATCATCATCACTGAAAAGAACAGCAATAGGTTTAATAATGCAGAATTAAGGATCGACATCTGCGCATAAATGACTGCAGAAATTAACAATAAGTTTCACCGAAGCAAAACACATTGATAACAGTTGCCTTAGAGAAAATGAATTTAATTGAATAATGTTATGTGCAAATGATGTTGCCCGTTTCTCTTCTATTGACATTTTGTTTCTCAAAAATATTAGGAAAAAGTGCAAAATGACAATGAATAACCAACAGATAAGATATGCCTAAATATCATAATTTACATTATAGGTTATCTTATGGCAGGTTCATGTGATATTAGCCTAGAGGAGGGTGAATTTTGATTAATTCAATTTATTTACACTAAAAGTGATTTTAATATAATTATTTCCATCCAGTATTTGAATAATATACTTTCATAATCTACATTACAGCCTTACAGCCAAAAAACAAAACAAAAACAAAAAAGAAATACAGAATGTAATGAATTAAATAATACATTTTCTTTCTTTCTTTCTTTCTTTCTTTCTTTCTTTCTTTCTTTCTTTCTTTCTTTCTTTCTTTCTTTCTTTCTTTCTTTCTTTCTTTCTTTCTTTCTTTCTTTCAGTGTAATTGTGGAGTAGCTTGCATACACGTTCCCTTCAAAATCTCTATTCGCCATCAGGTTGTTTAGACAAAGCATAAAGACATCCTTCTGTGCATCCCTATCACAGATTTTGTAGAAACAGAAGTTGTTTTAGGGCTGCAGATAGGAAGTGAAACATTATTTGACATAAATGAGCCAAAAAAAAAAAAAAAAAAACGCGCTGAAACCCGTCATTTTTTTATTATTATTATAAATTGTGAAATAAAGCAAAAGTTAAAGACCTGAGTTGCACATGCTGAATTTCTCTCTAATTGTTGATGACAAGCTGGATCTACAGAACGCAAAAGAACATCAAGGCAGATAATTGAACTCTGTATTAAACTGCGCACCATTGTTTTAAAAGGCCTGTCTGAATGTTCTTTTACCTGCTGCCAAATGACTTACATTTGCATGTCATTGGCCGCCCCTACTTTCATCTAAAATAACACTCATTGCGTAATAACAAGATGAACTGTGTCAGAAATACCTACTGATGCTCCACTGCCGAGGTACATCTGCCCGTCTCTCTTCTCCCGACGCACGCTGTTTAGAGCTGCACAAAGGGTGATGGGCAGTCGTTAGGTGGACACTCGGGCTTTTGATTTTTAATTGTAATTGTAATCCTCTCCACTTGAGGGATGAAAATGTACCGTTTGAAATCTGGACGGAAGATGGAGGGGGAGAGGCGATGTTCAGAGGGGCCCTCTTCATGCTGGCGATACATTAAAAGGTGTAATCCAACTGAAATGTAAATCACAGTTCTTGAAAACAAATTAAGGGGAAAGATAACAGAGCCGCGCACCATCAATCCACCATCAGCCCGGTCTACGGCGTGGCCTGCTCTGTGCCTGAAATTACGCCAGGCTTGTTACCATGGGTAATGGTACACTGTCAGGTGGGCTGATTGCAAGGTTATGGTAAACAGAGCAGTCAGACGGTGCTGGATGAATTGAGGAGAAGAACAGACAGGCCATCACAATCACCCGGCGGTTCAGACAGATGCACTCAGTGTGGTGAGGCTGTCTCGGTTACGGTGATCCCTCATAATTGTGTATTCAACTTCAGTGATTTTGCAGGGCCCCTGCACATTGTGTTTCTCTGTCTGACATTACGAGCAGTGTAATTGTAGAGTAACACAACAATGCTGTCTACATTGACCCTTCGTTGACAGACACGACCCTCTGAACATTGGGTTTTATGGCGATTTTTGTTGCTCAGGAAATACCTGCATCTTTGAAAATGCTTCTATGTTTTTCTGCAAATCTTACTAAACAATGCAAAACCACAGGATTTAAGGTTAGGAGTTAAAGCCAAAGGCAGATTCGAGCCCTCCTTTTGTGCCATGTGTCTGTGGCATAAAGGAGTTTGGGGTGTTGTCAGTAAGAGAGGGACATGTCAACCCGTTGGCCAGTTTCTTTTTCCTGCGCTTCTCTTTCATCCCCTGTGGCACCATTATACACCTCAGTCAGTCCCTTGTTTGGGCCTCTTTGACTCAATTAAGGAGAGTTGAAGTTACAAATTTGTTACAAATTAAGCTTGTTGAGATCCTGAAAAGTTGAGCGGGGGCCACAGAAAGGGTTGAAGTAGTTTGGATGAGTGTAGCTGATCTTGCCCCTCATCCCTGGCCTGGGGCCCCGATGCTAGCGATACCCTGAGGTCTGGAGAAGAGGCTATCCTTCTGGAGCTACCTCTCCATTAGGGAACAATCACCGGCATTGTTAGCCGTGGAAGTGATGAGATTGCAAATGGAATCCTGCTGGAGGAAACAAAGATGGTGGGATCGTTTTAGTGCAACCGGAGCTCTAGGCAGGTGCCCCTCTCCCAGTCTTTAATTGATCTCATTTGTTACTTATACCTCCCGATCAGACTGCTATCACCGTGGCCCCGTCACGGATGGTCCCGTCGTGTCAGTGTGACGACAAGGTGATGGGTTGCTTGGGGGGGTGCACGACCAGGGCGAGTAACCCAGGCGAGCTGGCTCTCTACTCTTACCGGCTTCATTTCAGGAGCGTTTACCATTGCCCTGAAACAGGACGCTCCCAAATATCCCAATTACACCGGCACTTCATGTCGTTTTGTAACAGGATTTCTCTTACTTTCCTCTCTGTACCACAAAGGGGCTGATTGTACTTCAAGCAGCGGCCCAAATAGGCATGTCAGTTTTACAGGAAACCGACGGATCGTATGTGTGGATAATTGCCCCAAAGCTTACAATGGCCCCAAGTAGAGGCCTGTAAAAGGCTCAAAGTTATGTAAACTCTCTTTTCTACAGCTACCTCCTTATACCCTTTTCTTGGCTCCCGTTTAAACCTATATGAACAACACTGTTACGGTGGTAGAATACTGTATGCAGCAAGCTCATTATCTCTTTGCATCGTGAGATCAAACAGGCTGCCCAGTTAGCATGTTCACCTGACTGTATTTTATTTGTTGTCTTATAAGTTAATGTGTTTAAGAAGCTACAAACATAGGCCTTTCACAGATGAAGTGGCTACATAAAGAACTATTAATATAAAATTGTATCTCGTTGATGATGATGAACTTCCCTTTACTCAAAGAGCACTAGTGTTTTTGAAGTGCGGCAACCGAGCAATATACTCGGTCAGTCTTAGTTCAATGAACAAAAGAACACATGAGCCTAATGGTCCCCTAGGTGCTACGAATTATCGGTCAGGTCTGTTGTCTGATTTCGTTCTGTCTCTGTCTTTTTGTTTTGTTTTATTTTTCACGTCGCCGTCTTCAAAGTTGGTGCGAGGCTGAAGAGCTCGCCTGGAGCCCAGTGTGCAGTTGAGTTGGCTGTCAGAGGAAGTGATGGTGGCTTTGCAAACCCAATTAGCAAAATTCTATCTGATTTCAAAAACGAATCACATTTTTACTTCACCCCCATCCGTCATCTGCCAATTTCCCTGGAAGTTAAAGTGCCACCAATTACTGCCCAGCGGCACTAGCTCTGGCACAAGTGCAGCATGTTTCAGGCGTCGGGTGGCATCTTGTGTGGCTTGGTCTTTGTCAGCGGGAATGAGAATGAAATTAGACTAATAGGAGACTTGTTTCCAGCCACTGATTAAAAGGCCTAGGAGTTCCTCGGGCATTGCCTAGATCCAGGTCTACGTGTCCTCGGAGAGAACGAGATCGAGCAAAGGCGAGAGGTGGCTCCTGTAATGTCATTTCGGACATCAGCACGTCTGTCTCCTCAGGGTCATTCTTCCTCAGACTTACTTTTTTTTTTCCACGGAACACGGGCGAGGAAACGCACTCTTCCTTTGGGGTGCTAATTAAGGAGAGCATCCAAAATTAATCAGCAAATTCACTAGGGCGAAGGGCGATCTGTTTGAAGGCCTGGAAACAAAGTGCGCTCGAACCAGGCACAAAGAAGCCCTCGGCTATGGACTCAGAGAAAAACAAGTGCACAGACGGCAATCTGACACAAAAATTCATATAAGTATAAAATTTTACACTCATTTTTCTTGTCAGCTTGTCACATTGAATTATAAAGGTTGATTCGCTTATCTGGCTAAGCGAGATCATACGAGCCCGGTCATCTGAATATCATTGCATGGTCAACGTCTTCCGAGAGCGCATCAAAAGACGCTTCAGAGATGCCCGAGCATTGCAGAAGGCGCTGTTGAACAGACGCTGTGAAATTAACCCCCCACCCCCCCCAAAAAACAACCGAAAAAATCTGTAAAATCTGGGGATGTTTCACAGCCTGACTTGGCCTTGTGTTAACGTCACACGCTCGCCCAAGCCCTGCCATTCTGTTCGGCGCCTTACCACCCCCTCAGAAGAACATGACACGTTCTCCCTCCAAAGAAAGCCACGTTTCTTTATCAGCTGCAGATGAAATGTCTTATATAAGTGCTTCTTTTCTCTTTTTTGTCTTTCTCATTCTCTCTCTCTTTTTTTTAAAGCAGTCTCTAATTAACGGAGGGCCTGGAGGCTATTTGTGACCTTTTGCTGTGTAAATACGAGCAGGCCCTGGCATGGAGACTATCAGGAAGAGCTTGGAGACAGAGGCAAACCCTGTGTTGCAGCACTCTGGGCATCTTTGGCACATTGCTAGTGATACGACTGGGCGAGGTGTTTGTTTGATAATGGCAGTTGAGTGATTTTTTGACAGGTGCTTTTGACACTACAGTTTGCTGCAGCATGCAGTGACTGTCTGCTGTCACTCATCTCCATGTCAGTGAGATTCTCCTCTATGAAGGTGCCCTGGGTGACTTAAATGTGCCGGAGAGATCAATTGGAGAGGTCAAAGTGCCCGTCTTTGGGACTTTTAGATATAATATCAGTCAGTGATAACATGCTTATTAAATGTTTATTCTTTCAAATACTTTACATGTTTAAAAGCACAAGAACAAGGAACACATTGTGTGGTTCTGTGTTATATAAGTAAAATAGCTTTCAAGCTCACTGGATTGCATATTAAGTATACAATGCAATGCACATTTGAAAATGCATATAGCCTAGTTAGATTTGAGTATTTATGAATGATTTAAAGTCTGTGTATTTTACAAAGTAGTTTGGCTTGTTGTGTTTGTGGTGTTTTTAAATTTTTATTTTAGCATACACTTATTGTAAACAACTGTCATTAGTGCAAGTTGTGTTGCATGATATTTTGACACAATTTTACCTAATTATGTTATAATTATTCATTTTAAAATGTCCAACCTCTTTAATTGACATGGAATATTTGTATTTTTACGCCACAGGATCATTAAAAAAGGTTAAAAAAAAGTGATTTAAAATGGGGAAAAATAAACGGTGACTCATCTCATCAACTGAAATATCTATTTTCTCATATATTTATATAAATTTTAGCCTAAAATTCTCATGGACATGTTATGAGACACAAAGAGGCAGAAGTGTCTCTGCTTACATAGTAAACATGACCCAACAGAGTTTATTTTTCTTTGCCAATTATTGAGTTTAGCTGAAGGGACAATCAGGACCATTCTAAAAGAGAAAATATAATAATAATAATAATAATAATAATAATAATAATAATAATAATAACAGTATTAGTAGTAGTAGTAGTGGTAATAAGCAACATTAGTATATAACCCTGATTTTAGATAAGAGCGTAAACAAGATCATGATTCTAGTTAATAATAATAATAATAATAATAGTAATAATACTGCTGCTTTTTTCCCTCAGTATCTGATTTAACTATTTCTAAACAAATCACATTTTTAAATTCTATTATGGCTGGACTGGTGCTAATGTTATAGATTTGTCCTCAAATTGTCTATGCACTGTCTAAAAAATAAACTGAAAACTGTTGCTCGTCAAACAAATTCTTGTCTGGGTTTATGCAGGCGAGGTGTTCTAGACAGGTCTTCTGATTGCACACTATTTTGAAGTGAATTATTTTGAAGGTTGGCGATTCTTGATTTTGCTGGCTTTTTTTCGACCTGTTCTCTGTCCACATAGCCATTTACAGAGTTTTTGCCGACACATTAATATACATTTTTAAAAAGCAGTAAATTAGCACATCACTAAAAGAGATGATAGCAATTTGCATATTTTGAACTGTGGAGTGGTCTCATAATTAGCTGAAATCTAATGTGCTTTAATTTGGCAGAATAATCAACACAGTGTGCCAAAATAAGTAGCAGAAATTGGTTGACCTCTACTCAGGTGAAGACAGGAGAAACTTGTACATTTTCACATATAAAAAGTATAGCCATGGGTGAAAGATACATTTTTTAAAACAGATGCCAATGACCTACAGAGTCAGTCAGACGGCAAGCTTTAATGCTGCTACGTGGCATGTAATTGTTTGACTTACGTATTTAATGTATGACTAATGTGCATTAATGGCCTGACTCTGTTCCAGTTCATACAGAGGGAAGTGTGTTCCTGCACTGTTACAGGTCTCAGGAGAATTAGCTCCTCTCTGTCGTGTGCGAGATCTCGTAAGTGCATAATTGCTGATCGGGGTGCTTAGGATGTTATGTTTGCCATGAAAGACCTCTGTCAGAAAGAAAGAATGAAAGTCACACTCATCCTGTACTTCGAGTGAGGATGTATTCTCAGTTTGGTTTGTTCCTATGCCCAGTTATTCTGACTGTGCTTTTGTTGGCTACAGCAGATAACTCTTCTTCATATGGCATCACATCATTTTCTGACCTCTAGGACGGGCAACCCGCAGGCCATTTGTATACGCCGGGCACAGGGTAAAGGTGGCACTCTGCCCTTATTAGACAGACCACCTCCACCTTCTATCTGACCGTCTGCGACTGGGGTAAACATTCCTCATGATTGCTGATGCATAGTGACCGCTGCATCCAGCCTCCGGCTCAGAACTATAAATTACTTTGCTTACAGAAATCTGTAATAAAATCCATACAGATGATTCTTTTTAAGTGTTTTAATTGATGCTTTTACACAATGACATTAGAGGATTCAGGTCTAACTTTTATGACACTTGCCTGACGCTCATTTCAAACCTTACACCACTGAGCATATTTCTTCTGTTAATTAAGTGCAACCACTTTTTTGATCTAAAAATAATAATAATTCTTGCTCTTTGTGAAAAAATAAAAGAGAAAAAGCTGTCTGCAATTTGGACTTTGTAATGTCGGTAACACTTTACAACAAGGTTCATCAGTTAACATTAGTTACCTTAGTTAACATGAAGAATGAACAATACTTCTACAGCATTTATTAATGTATTAATTTCAACATTTACTAATACGTCATTAAAATCAAAGTTTGCATTTGCACTGTGAACTAACATGAACAAACAACGAACAGCTGCATTTTAACTATTAACAAAGATTAATAAATACTGTAACAACTGTATTGCTCATTGTTAGTTCATATTTGACAAATTAACCTTATTGTAAAGTGTTACCGTAATGTCAAACTTGGTGAATGTGTCTTTTTATTGAAGGTGATTTTGAAATTTGTTAGAAGTAGTGATAATTAATATAATGTGCAAAAGTAACTTTTCATCATTATTCATGAAATTTAGATTTCTCACAAAAAAAGATCACAAAGTCACAACATTATGACTGCTATCTATCATAAGCCTGAACAAAGAGCTATATTCAGATGTGATGCATTAATGTGATAATAATGTGATAATATGATGATCATAGACATTTAATGACATAATGACAAGAAAAACAAAAACAAAATTTGAATATATTTTCAATTTCATAATATATACAATCAAAGTGTAACTAATGTAAGAAATAATTAAAATAAAACATTAAACGCTATTATTTTCAATTCTACATTTCAATAATAATAATAATAACAATAAAAAAAAAAAAACTGGGAACTCAAATGGTCACAGAACGGATGTTGAATTGTTGTAACATGAGATACAACTTCACCGAGCCCAAACCCTGTCACCCCGGAAAATATATTTCACTCCTTAGCAAACATGAAGAAATAGTGTTTGCTAAAAAGTGATAATTAATGAAAGACGAGCTTTCCCTAATTAAGTGCAGATTTCCCCCCGTCTTCTCCTCGTTAATCAGCGGTGAAACTGAGTTCATTGTGTGGCAGTTTGCTGTTGCTTGGGGTTTCAAATGAAAGAAAAAAGAGGAGAAGGGAGATTGAAATAATTTGTTTAATTTGGAGCTGCTTAGTGTCTCAGCAGGTGAGAGCGGTCTGTATGAGAGCTCCGGGGCCCCGGCTGGACCGCGGGGCCGGGGTCAGGCTGCCATGCTTCACTTCCCCCCAGCTGCAGAGGCCCTAACACCCCCTTCACGACCCTGCTACACAAAACCAGCCACTAATTATCTCTGAATAGCAATTTTATTGAACCCTAATTTGTGGTAATGGATTGTGATAGGGTGTAAGGGGATAGGTAGAGAGAAATAAAGGGAGAGAGAGAGAGAGCGTGCATGAGCGAGAGAGAAAGGATTGTCGGTAACACTTTACAATAAGGTTCATTAGTTAACATTAGTTAACTACCTTATTTAACATGAACTAAGAATGAACAATACTTCTACAGCATTTATTAATCTAAGTTAATATTAATTTCAACATTAACTAATACATTATTAAAACCAAAGGTTGTATTTGTTAACATTAGTTAATTCACTGTGAGCTAACATAAATGAACAGCTAACATTAACAAACTAACATTAACAAAGATGAATAAATACTGTAACAAATGTATTGCTCATTGTTAGTTCATGTTAGTTAATACATTCACTAATGTTAACTAATGAAACTTATTGTAAAGTGTTACCGGATTGAGCAAAACAATAGCTTTTGAGTTGAAGACATATAAAGGGAGTTATGCGATTATAGACGAAGGTCGGTTGAAGAACTTAAGATTGTTCATTTTAAGTTTACATTTTTTTTAATTAAAGCAGAGATTATTCCGAAAGTTGTTGGTGAAACGCGTGCGCTTCTAAAATAGGAAAAAGTGTCACAGGTCTTTTCCTTGGGAAAAAAGGAATCTTCTCTTCTGGAATGGTGCTGGTGTTTTAATGGACACGGGGCAACAGCAGGTGCTGTAGGTCACTTGGGTCAACACAAACACAGACAAACCCACACACAAACACACCGTTCTTTCCCTGGATGTCGCCTGGATTAAGGACGAATCCGCTTGGAAACCTTCTTTGCAATTCTTCTTATTCTGTAGGATGCATAAGTAAAAAAAAAAGAAAAAAAAAGAATCAAATTAAAATGAAAATGTCATATGTTTTCTTTTCCTTAATACACAGAATAAACACCACAGATGCAGGTTGTCAGGCTCTCTTCTCAGCGGTCGGTCCGGCATTTGGTGTTTACTGTGGATTTTGGCTTCGTGGACTCACATCACAATGCGCAGATTTAGAGATTTTAAAGGAAGTTGTGGGGCTTGCAGCAGGAGAATAGAGACATCCCCCTCACCCTCTCTCTATACAAACACACACACACACCGTCACACACTCTGCCTCTGTCAACCCGTCTACCCAAACCAGATGGCTGATGCCTAGGTTGAGCTTGACTAAGCTAAAATACCTGATTACAATTCACCGATACAATTCAAATATCGTACCCTGGCTTAAGGCTAATGCCACGGTAACAGTATCATTTATTTTCTGCCTGTAGTTTTTATCCATGTCTTACTGGGCTCTGAGCCCCTAAACCCTTTCCCCAAACAGAAACAGATCAAATAACGACATTGCGCTGTTTCTTAGTTTTACAGCTGAGACAACAGAAATGCATTATTTAAAAAAATAAAATCTGTTTAGTTTTTATGTGCATTTTTAACTCCATCAGCACCACAGTTGATTTTATACAAACTGAAAAAATACATTTATATAGAACATCGGTTTAAAAAACTTTTTTTTCTCTGATAAATGTATTCATATTTATGTAGCAATTGTATTTGAATGTTACAAATATCCTAATTCATTTCGAAAGATATATTTAAAAAAAGATTCCTGGTTTTGAATATGCATTGAACAAAACTAATGAATAATATTCCATATTAATGATGTTACATTTTAATAAAAGCTTAAAGGCAAATACAGTATTTCAGAAAACTTAGGCCTACAGACATCCTTGCTCTATAATACTAATAATAACATTATATGTTTTAATAATATAAGATGACTTATTATTATTATTGCCTCATACTAATTCTTTTTTTGACATAAAATTATTTATTTATTCATTATTTATTTTATGTATCACCCGATTTATTGGTTGTTGTTGACAGTTAAGGACACAAGTTTTTGATTTACATGAAAATGATTTACAGGTGCATCATGTATTCTTTTATTGTACACTGCAAAAATAATGAGAGAGAGAAAAAAAAAGATCAGATATTAAAGGGTAGAAACAAAATGTGAAATATGCATAGTTGCCTGAGTCGTTTGATTTGTAACAGAAGCACATTTGACTCTGACTTTTAGATCAGAGAATAAACAATAATAGTAGTTTCTGCTAGAGAGAGAGAGAGAGGGGGTGACTGGAGAACTCCTGAACTCTAGACATAGGATCTTACCCATATCCAAATAGCATTCATTAGCAATTCAGCTACTTATTTCGTTTGGTTTCCCCCCTGGCTGCTAATTAATGCTTAATCAAAACTGCTGAACTGAACATCACAGAAAATTTAATGAATATTGAAATAAGCCTGAACAAATTTAGGGAATTCTGGCAGCACTTATTTTCTGCAAATGTCATAGCACATGGGGTCCTTTTCATGTGTGTGTGTGTGTGTGTGTGTGTGTGTGCATGTGTTTAATTAAATAATACAATCTATACATTTAACCAGATTCTCCTCCTCAATAATCATAAATGTATCTAAAAAATGACAGCAGGTTCGCATCTTCTTGAGGTGAAGGCTTAGACGCCGTGCCGCAGTGTGTCTGTTTGTGCCTGTCAGGTTTATTTTAACTTGCGATCATTTGGAATATTACACATTTCTTGAGAAATTGGAGAAGAGAGGAGAAAAAAAAAAAATCTCTTTCATTTTGACACTACATTGTGTTCCGCCTTGCTTAGTGACTTTTAAAAGAACATGATTATTAATGTTCCCTTGCAGGAAGAGCTGTCATGTTTCTCTATGCTGAACACGTGAGGAGGTGGAAAATGAATTTAAAATATACAGTAAATTGAGCTCTTTACCATATTTTATTACAAATAGTTGAATTGAAATGCATTTATTCAAATTCCAAATATTCCTTTGTTTTCTCATTCACGTGTCCACACTACGACAACCAACAGCAAACCACCTCATTATGGCTGTTTGATTTATTTATTTTGAAAAATAAACATATGTCTATTTTTATTCCTTGATAAAATCGAGACTGGCATAGAGGACACCCACTTTCAAATCTTGGTGACAATTCCTGTAAAGTTACTCAAATGCAATCTGACTTGTGACAAGGGGATGTAATTCCTAAAACAGAATATGCCCATCAGTGGAGCCCCAATTTGCATAATGAGGAGACTTCCATTTCTGCTAGCTATATTTTTGACATCTCCAACTTGGAGCTGTGCTCGAGCAAAGTGAAAAACGTCGATAGGGATGAGAAGAGAAAGGAGTGAAAGCAGCGGGCACTGTCTGTGTGTGAGGAGGGCACACAGAGCTGAACAAACACACACACACATACACACAACTTTGTCTCTCAGAAACGCCGAGGCTTATTCGACTTTGGCGGTGGACTGAAGCAGTGTAGCTCTGAGCACTACAAAAAGGGAACATTGAGCACCACCACAGGAAACGCTTTTTTGGACTTTAAGTGACAGCCTGACAAAAATGACCGTACTGACATTAATTCCATGTAGCTCTTTTGCTCTAATTGTTGATTCAATTTGCTAATTACTAATTTGATTTAAGTGGCAGCCAAGACTCCATGTGTTGGGGACATAGGCAATAGAAAGGAGAATGTACTGAGGCTTTTGTGATGGCTTGTCATATAGGGCTAACAGAGAAGTTATGAATATTCTATGAGTTCAGTCTTAATAGTTTCTGATCTGTTTATTTTTGAAAACAGTGCCCTGTGTATCAGACACGCCACCGGTCCTGAGCTTGACATTTACAGCACAAATGCTCTCATTCAAACACAAGTGGTACTGAATTGTTTTTCTACTGAAGCTGGTGTTGGAATCTGCGAGGACTCAAAAACTTCAATGGGGGCATAACCAAACATATTGTCTCAGAGATTAAATCTCTTTCTCGGCAAAGTATGATTTTGGGTTGCGCAACATGAAAAAAAATGTATATGCTGTATAAAGACAGGTTTTTGCATTCCACTCAAAAAAAAAATGTTTTTGTATATGTTTACTGATATGCCTATAAAGTATAAGTATATTTATATTATTGAAAGCCTCTCATTTAGATGAAACACTTTACATCACATTTTACAAACCATTACAATGACAAATGTGTAAATAGTACTAGTTCTAATACTAATATTATATATATAAATAAATCTAAAAATATATTATATAAATTATATATTTTGTATTTTTTTGCTGATAAATAAATGTTAATTATGCCATGTTAAAAATTGAATGCTTTTTCTATGTTTAGCTTTTTCTTAGTTCATAAATGCTAATAAATAATTTGGTAACACTTTATTTTACAGTGTCCTTGTTACATGTAGTTACTATAGTAATAACTATAAATTATGCATAATTATTATTATTATTATTAAATTATGCATAATTACACGCAACTAACCCTAAACCAAACCGTCATCCTAACCCTTACCCTATAGTAAGTACATGTAGTTAATTATTATTACTACGTACTTAAATGAATTATTACACTGTAACACGGACACCTTAAAATAAAGCGTAACCAATAATTTTTTTTTTCTCGAGATTGCAAATTATTTAAAAACATTTTGCAATGCCACATGGTTAAACATTGATTTAAATGTAATACTTTTACAGAATCTTAAAAAAAGTTACCTCGTTTCGTCTGGTTAGATCTTAAAGCAGTTGTCAGGAAATGCTAACGAATCTTTGAGGCTTTGTTCCCAGAGCTGAGAGGATCATTGTTCAGGGATCCTCACGAAGAGTAGGCTTACTTTCTCCATCCAGACATGCAGATACATCAAGTCATCAAGTTTCTTGTTGTGCCTCGTGAAGTTGTCTTTGGTCCTGTACAGGTCTTTCCTCTGGTCTTCAGAATGTTTGCAGTGGTATTCAGCTGTGTATTTCCAGATAAACTTTTCATGGATGAAAGTTTGAAAAGACCTGGAAAAGCACTGCTTTTGCTTTTATATTCACTGGGGTTTTGTTGGACTTGCAAATGATGTGCTGATCTTGAACGACATTGGCATTTTAAAGATGGAAATACATAAAGATATTGCATGTTATGATGCACAGTTGCTCTAATTATAATAGTGGAATATTCTCTTGTATAATTTTGGGTTGCTATGGTGACAGTGAAGAAATATGGTATTAATTTATAGTTATTTGAATAGATTTTTTTTTGCCAGTTAATTTATTAATTTATATATTTTTCAGTTAGAAGTACAGTAAGGTTTGACAGCAGTAGGCCATTAATTTTCCATCCGGCAGTTTTGCAATATCTTAATTTTGCATCAACACAGAGGTGGAATATATCTGAATAATGTATTGCTATATATGAATTATTATATTATATATAGTAAATGTTGTATTAATTGATATATTTTAATTTCCAATGACATGAAGAGTATAAATACAGCTATATCGTTTCTTTTTTGGTCCTCCAAAATCTGCAACCATATATTATATCCACTTTTGCATATTTTCCTTAATATCAGTATTATTAATATGCCTCTGTTGTGTATTTTCTTTCCTTATAAGAGCAGAATATGCTCTACAAACTTTTCTCAATAATAACAGGAGATTGTATTGTATTGTATAAGCAGAAATACATATCATGGTGGTGTATGGAGGGAGTTTCAGTTTGAGGCGTTTTATATTTGTATTGATAAATAAACATTATTTAAAACATCTGTCAAGCCCTATTAAATATCATTGGCATGGTTCAGTGGCTTTCGGAACCCTGGGCATGGAATATTTAATTATCGTACTAACTGAATAATCAAAAAGTCAATTTCCAAACCGCTGCCTGCCCGTGTTCTGGAGACAATTGCATTTGTAATATTTGTATGCGTAATCTATGTCTCGATCCTGTGTCCCCACCCACAGTCTTACAGGGGAAATGGAGTGTATTTACACTATAGAGACACCCATGAGACCTGGTTCAGCTCTTATTAATGACTTAGCTGTACAGTTTTTCTTTCACTGTCATCCAGACAGACTCTATTGATACCGATATGCCTATAAAAATGAGTAAGTTTATATTGATGATTATAGTGTATTTAAAGCCTCTCATTTACAACCCATTTTACAAACCATTACAATGACAAATATGTGGAAAATTTACATACAGTATATTATATACTGGTTCTACTACTACTGCTACTATTACTATACTTCTACTACTACTACTACTACTAATAATACAATATACTAACAAAATAATATACAACTATACTTATATTAAAACCATAGTATTAATTACAACATAACAACAATAAAATAAACATAATGTGATCATACCAAAATGATCATAAAATGGTCATACAAATTGTAGTTTGAAAATAATTTTAAATAATATAAAAGTTAAAATTATTTAATTATAAAAAGAGATTATTAATATGATGTATTAAATTTTATTAACATTTAGAACAGCATAAAGAACAATATTTCTAATAATAATAGTAATAATAATAATAATTATGCTGTTCTAAATTTTAATAAAATTTAATACATTTTTAGATATTATTTAATATTATTTTTCATACTACATTGAACAATTTCTTGAAAACTACACGGTCATTTCTAAGTTTCTTAAAGTGTGCCACTATTTGTGAGGAAATATTTTTAATTCTTTGAAAGTAATTTGCATGGAAAGTGCATTTTTACCTCTACATTATGAAAACCTATTTGGCACCACCTTATATTTTAATGTTCAATTTTATATATATATATTAAAAAAAACTGGCAATAAATGTTGTTTTCCATAGAAAAATTATTAAATACTCTCAGTGTTACTGGACCCTACTGTCTATGTCCAATGCTGTACAATGAGATCATTGTTTTATTTAGTGAGCCGACTCCCCAGTGTTTGTGTGTGTGTACATGTATCCGTGTGTGTTTGGCAGGCAGTACCAGGCTGGGTCAAACCAGCTTAGTTCCGAGCCGCTGGATGACCTGGCTCGGTGGCGTGCTTGCCTGGTCCCAATGACCCGTATGATTTCATTACTGAGAGGTGAGACACACACACACACACGAGCAAGCTACAGTGCTGTAAGCCTCATCTGCCATGTGGAAGGGGTCACACAGACATGCATGACCCACAAACACAAACAGGCAGTTACAAACGCAAATATGCAGCACTTCACGCACGGACACACACACACACACACACACACACACACACACACACACACACACACACACACACACACACACACACACACACACACACACACACACACACACGCTTTTATATAAAGTGCCTGTTAACTGTCAACAGGCACTTCACACTTTTATAACTTAAACATGTACAACCTCAAACTTTGTGAATAGCTATATCATTTTGTGTTCGACATTTTTTAACAACTTTATGTTTACGCCTTTTGCATGTTTTATTTAAAAACACAGCAGTTCATCGCTTTTTAAGTGAAATAACCTCCATTCATTATTTCAGTGTCTTGAGTTGTGGAGGGCGTAAGGGTCAGGAAAGAAATTAGCTTCAACGAAACCACTAGATGGCGGTGTAGGTTTGTGCTGGCCATCGTTTCTGTTGTGGTGGAGATGGGATTTGTTCTTTTTTTTGCACTATGGGCAGAGACACAGGACAAGGCCTCAGAGACAAAACAAGGACATGTGCTTTGATTTCCCATTATGAACCAAAACTATTAAGCAACACACACCAATCAAATCAAGTTATATATCTCTCTTATGAGGTTTGAGCACTCTGCGTCAATATCCGCGTTAGCTTAAATTCCCTTTTTAATTGTAAAGTCTTTGTTCTAGGCATCAAGTTTCTCTTCAACACACGCTGTGTCCAGTCCGGTGTTTCAGAGATGTGTGTCTGACAGCCCTCACTGGAAGAAGTGAGTCTTGATTACAGTAATCATCCCAATGTCAGAATGAATGAGTGCAAAGGAGGAGTGTACAGTGCAGCTGCCCACTTCAGCAGCACCTGACACAAAGCCCCTGCTCTCTTTCACCCTCTCTCTTTATCCATCTCTGTCTCTCCCTCTCCAAGAACCGTTCAGACTAAAGAGGCAGAGGAGTTACAGAACTTACATTGGCCTGCTCGCATGAGCTCACACACAAATGCAAAGAGTTTGAAAGTAGCCTATAGTTCACCCAAATGAAAATTCACATCTTTCCCTCAACCCAACGCTGTTCCAAACTTCTATGACCCTTTTCCCTCAAATGAACACCAATTGTGAATTCAGAAACCAATTGCCTTCTGAATTCATACAATATCATTGGGCCTGCTTACACCTGGTCATTTCATGTGTTTCTACTGATTGGATAGCTATCAGATTTGTTGAAACGGTTCCATTTACACATGCCTACATAAATGTGTCTCCGCAAAATGGATATAAATCCGATCTTCAATTCCCGCGCTATATGCAAATTTAACGGAGTTCACGTCAGCGAAAGCAACAGATGGTTGAGGATAGATTCCCTGATATGATTGTAAAGTGCTTTGGGTGTACAGTAGTATATGAAAGCGCTATATAAATGCCTCATTCATTCATTCTTTCATTCATATGAGCTGCATTTTATTTATCATCAGCTAAATTCAAGACCGTCTCACTACTTTAATTATGATGATTGTTTTTTGAGCATCTGTGACTTATTTTTTGCGCGTTGGCTTGCTGAAGAGATACACAGCAATTCATCTGCGGTTATGTACATGTGTTGCAGTAGCGTCGTATAGCTCTCACACGTTTATTTTTTTTAACATTTTGGGAGGAGTAAAATTTACATTATGTGGTTTCAACAACCAGATGCATTTACACTTGTCCAGATTGGTCTGGAATGCCTCTCAGACCACCTCCTGAAGTTGTTTGAGTGATCGAATTTAAATCTGTCTCGAAAGCGTTTCGGAGAGCATTTACACTTGGTATTTTCAAGATCGGATAGATATCCGATCAGAGAAAGCGCATGAAGTGACCAGATGTAAACAGGCCCTTTGTGTGAGGAACAGACCAAAATTGAAGTCGTTGTACACTGAAAACCTTGACATCTGCTCTAGCTCAACTCAATGTTTTCAAGAGACTAACGAATGAACAAATCATTATTTCCAGTCAGATCTTTTAAATGACCAGTTTTATTTGATTCACAAAACTGGCATGAAGGATTGATGAATCAGTTCTCAGTTTAAACTCACTGACTGACTATCTTGTTACAGTGATTAACAGCTCACTGGAAATCAATTATTCATTATTACTCACACAGTTTTTGTATAAATATATATCACAAAAATCATGTGGCATACTTGTATGATATTTTTATGACGCCTTTGATGCTTGAAAGCTTCAGTCCCCATGCATTCTTTGTAATTCCACAGAAAAATATGACCAGTACATTTTCCAGATTTTCTCCTCCAGTGTTCCCTTAAAAAAGTCATGCAGATCTGGAAAGACATGAGAGTGAGTAAATGATGATAGAACTGTAATTTTTTTTTAGGTGCACTATTCCTTTAAGCCCTACTAATAAACAAATAGAAACAAATTTCTATTTTGAAGTGCTCCCCAGTTCACTTATGTATTCAACTCATCCTCTCTAAGCCTTTCTTCCTCTTTCCTCTCTTTTCTTCTTGTTTCCCTCGCTCCCCTCATCCTTTTCTAATGTTCTGATGCTCCATTCTCTGTTTGCGAGATCGGAGCATAAAATGCATGGAGAGGAGAGACTGGGGGGAAATTGACTCTAACAAATAGCTTGAAAGGAATGCATGGCATATCAAACTAAAGCCCGCAAAAACAGACAAAACACCATCATTTCCTCCCAACTTCTGATGTCGATGCACAACAAACTAGCGTGCCAATGCCAGCAGAATGAAAATAGAGACAGAATCAGTCTGTGTTTTGTTGCGCTGTCACTTTGACGTGACTGGGAAGTTGCCTCGACGTGTTTGGCTAGGAGAGGAGAAGAGAGGAGCTTGTTTGATTAGCATCATCTCAGTGGTGTCAGTTACCGGCTTCTTCTTCACGGTTTAAAGGGCCAACCGAAACTGCCTCAGTGCATTCAAGAAAACTAAATTCTTTTTTTTTTTTTGGTTCTTCTATTGGATCACAACCACGAAAAAAATAAGAATGGATGTCTATGTGTGGGAAGACTTTAACTTTCAGGAAGAATGGACACGGGTCATTTTTCGTTGAGTGTCCATTCTTTATGTTTGCTTTGATAATGTAAGGGTCATGTATTTCTCAATAGCGTAAAGGCCCATCAAAGCCTTTACCGCCATTTTCTTCATTAAACAATGCAGTGAACATCAGCACTCCATCAATCTCCTGCATATATGTGTCCATCACTGTAATTCAACTGGTAAAGTAGTAACCTTTCCACACACAGATCAGGAGAATACTAATGTCCTGTCACTCTGTTGTTTTAAAACAACTAAATTACCTCAACCATCAGAGGCTACTGTGAAAATCACATAACGCGCTCACAACCGCTCTCTTCAAAGTCTGAACGCAGGGGACAGAAGCACGCAGCGAGAGAGGTGGTAATGACAGACCATTATGCACACACATTTCAGGAGAGAAAGGAGAAAACACAACTGAGGTATAACAATGAGCTTTCAGCATGCATCTGTGACACAAGGAAATGACTCTACTCCTTTTATTAAAGTGCTGGTTATTTTCCTGTTGAGATACACATGTTAAGAATATTTACTTTTTCTGTCAGCGTTCTCGCCGACGTGCCTGACGGATGAAAACTCTCATTGTTTTTGCATTAATGTGTGTGCATATAAAGAAACCTTGTCTCTGTTCTGCCCATAAAATGTTTTGATCGTTGAGTTTTTATAACATACAGAGAAAATTCCATCGCCACAGAATTGGACTGATGGCGTGTTGTCGAGGTGTATAAGCTAAACCTAAATGGGTATAATCTGCAATCGCTTTTTTTATCCTGTTATTTTTTGAAAGCATTAATAATTTCTCTTTTTCACAACAGGGCTGTCAAGCGTGCACTTCTGCACCTTTCTGCTATTTGATTTCCCATGGTGCTGAATCAGTCTATCATTATCTCTGCTTTAGGTGAGCCTCGCTCCATGAAACAGGCTTTTTACAGGTAGTTACGTTAAAATATGCTCCCCCTGTGACTGTAGCCAAATCTGTTTTAGCCGTGCTAATGTGCTGGGTTTCGTGCTTAAAGGCCGTTACTGTTAGCATACGGCGTGAAAGCGTCACAGACTGCTAATGCTGCCTCATCAATTGGTGTCTGCCAGACCTCTGCTAAAACAGAACTATTTTGGCCCATTACCGCATTCCGGAATGGTTTTGGCAAAATATCTCGGTGACCCTCTAAATTAGCCGGAAGGACGTGTGGACGATGGCCTAGTTGTACAGATTATGGTTCTGTCGAGCAACCTGTGGCTATAAAACAAGCAGGCTGTTTGACGAGGATTGATCTGCACTTTTAGTAGTCATTATCCACATAATAGATGGCTCGTGTCCAGTTTCCAAATCCCTTCACTTCTCTCCCCTCTCGCATACCTGCTTGGGTCTTTGGAAGAGTGTGTTTTGTTCCTGATGGTGACCAGACCAGGTATAAAAAAATCGAATGCTGCACTAAATGATGTACTCCTTGAATGCACTGTTAGTTGCTTTGCATAAAATGCTAAAAGCACATTTCAATTCTATGCGTATAGCTAAAAATCCAACATTAGCCTTCTCCTAAAATTTGCCTCTGATCTTTTCTGTTGTACATGCAGCAGGAGGTAAAATGACGAGCAACTGATCATCAGACCTCTTGGCCCTTTCTCCCCACAACAGAGTGCATTCTGGGTAATGAATTGCCCCGCTCCTGCTTATTAACCTCTCCTAATGAAATCGCTAGGACACCATTGTTCCTCTAATGAACCTTCAATGACAGGACACAGCCCCATCTTTGTCCTTCGACACCACTGCTAAATTAGAATTCCTTTCTTTCCTCCTTCCCTCCCTCTCTTGCTGTTTCTGGAGGGCAGTGGGGAGATTGGCGTGTCCTAGCAGCTTTACCGTTGCCCGAGCTACGCCGAGGAAAGAATGGCTAACGGATTCCCTGGTCTACAGGTTAGCTGTGTCTGCGAGCACCCTTACATTAGCTCTGATTAGCACCTCCAGTATGGATCTGCGGCGCTAATTACTTGTGCTGTCGTGGTTCACTGAGATTTAAGTACCAGCGCCATCCCATTATCCCCAATCTCCGAAGTCTAGCCCTGCCAACCTACACTACAGAGCGCACAGGGTTATCGATACAGGCTTGCTCGCTCAGCACGCTGTTACTTAACCCTTTTGGTGCGAGTGTGCGTTTGCCCAGACTTCATCTGGCCTAGTTCTGGACTGGCCCAGATTTGGCCTGAGCAAGCCGAGAAACAAAAGGGAGGAGAATCTGTAGGGGAACAGAATCTGGGGAAGGAAAGCACCACAGGGTTGGGCCCACCGAATCGCACGGCTTATTTGGAGATGGACCCAAGCCTCTTGGATTTTGCATCTAGCCCCCCAGAGTGTTAAGGGCTCGCTCTTTGCTCACCCCACAGATACTAATTACAATTCACATGTCACACTCGCAGGATAATGGGAGTCAGGAAGCAGAATTAGAATATTTCAGAAGCCTGCGGGGGTGTTAGCTCAGGAGAGGAAAGTGTGTCTGTTTCTCTGAGACTTGGGGGTGGGGGTAAGTTACACAGGGTTGGTGAAAATTGTCGCTATTTTTGGCATCTCGGCGTGTTCTTCTGCCCCTTGTTCTGGCCCTGCTACCCCTTCTTCACACGCCGGGTGTGTGCTGGCACGGTGACGGCTGTCTGTTAGACTAGATTGAGTGGCATCTGCTGGGTAAAGGGAAAGGGCCTGGCTGTTGGCATGAGGTTGGCACACATGGCACACAGGGTACAGAGGTGGCAGTGCCAGCAGCAGACTCGGGCTTGCCTGACAGCATGACATCTTCTGGAATGAAACCGCTCCCTTTGCCTCTCTCTCTCTCTCTCTCTCTCTCTCTCTCTCTCTCAGCTTCATTCCTTTTCTCTCAGCACCTTCTCTCACATATTTCTCTCACATCTTATGACAATCACTTGCTCCTCTCTTTCTAGTTGTAATCCAACAGCTCTCCCACTTCTAAACCTCTCCCCTTCATCCCCCTTCATCCTCAGGACCACTTATTTAAAATGTTTGTTGCTTCTGTTTCGTACGTAAGTCCGTGTGGTCATTTTTTTCCAACCTTGGGCAGCGCTGACTTATTCTCTGCTGAATTCCATCTATATTTTCTATTTGCATGCATGTTTTCGCGAGCGTGTATGTTTGTGTGTGTGTGGAAGTTTTCGGATAAAACAAACACTGTTAATGAACCACTGTGCTGACATCTGCAGGAACCCAACGACTAAATTAATGCGTGCACCACATATCAAACAGGAGCCTTCCTACTGTCAGCCACTGCATCTCAAAGAGAATACATAACAAGGAGAGACAGTTCAGAGAGGGAGAGAGAGGGAGAGAGAGAGAGAGCTCTAACTCTAGGACTGCCCAAGACACAGAGAAATACTTCTCAGCAGAATCCTCACGAAATCGTGCCTTAAAGGATTACTTCACTTAAAAAAACAGCCATCACTTAGTCCTCATGTCGTTCCAAACCTTATCAGTTTCTTTCTCTTGTGAATCACTAAAGCAGATTCACTCTCTTTTTTGTGCAGTTATAATGAATGGAGACTTTTTTTGTACAGGCCATCAGTTATTCATTAATAAACTTCCTCTTCAATTAAACACTGTGACTGTATCATTGCATCAGTGAGTTGAACTAAATAACTGGATCAGTTCAATCCATGAACAAATTATACAGAAAGGTTTTGTGAACGATTAATGTCTAATCAACGATCTGGCATCACTACTTCTCTTATGAACTCTTGAAAATATGCCAAGAAGATCTAGGGCCAATTTCAAGATTTTCAATGGATAACAGACTTAATTTCAGGCAGATCCTCTCACAAAATATGGTAATTCATCTTTTGTGTTTCACAGAATAAGAAAGTTATACAGGTTTTGAATGACATGAGGGTGAGTAAATCATAGCAATTGAATTTTTTGAGTGAGCTATTCCTTTAACTCAAAAAGAACAGTATGAAGTCATAATATTCAGTTACTGTATGTTCCTAAAGAACCGTACAAAGTCTTTTAGTAACAACTATTCTGACTTTTTCTCTGCATAAACCCAGAGTAAAAAGAGTTTTTTTATTGCACGTCTAAAGAGACTCACTCCTTTGTCTACTAAATATTTTTTCTCTAATCATTGTGACTGTTTTCTGGAAAGAGTGAATCTGTGCTGTTGTAAATGAATCCAGGGAAATATGGTGATGTACAATGGGGTTCAGACATCTTCATGTTGTTAGGGTTGCTTCTCATCCAATCTATTGTTAATTGACAGGCCTCAAGACAAGTCACGGCTGCTATGCTGCCATCACTCACCTGATCTGATCCTGCCCATGTGTAAGTACCAACCTAATGGGATGGAGGGGGACAAAGTAAATAAAATAAAATAGTAAAATAAAATAAATGAAGGAATCATTTAGTAACCCTCATGTTGTTCCAAACCTGTTTGACTTACTTTCTTCTGTGAAGCACAAAACATGATATTTTGGATAGTTCTTTTGTCTATTTTTTTTTCTTCTTCACACAACGGAAGTGAATGGGGTTCAATGTGCATACAGCATTTACTTGTTCTAAACAGAATTTTCCTATTTGAAAAAAAAAAAACAGGTGTAACCGAGATCCATCTTGCTTGGATCACTGAAACTGCATTTGGATATGACAGCATGGATTGACTACATATGTATAGCTTTTTTAATTATCCACATAATAATTATGAGTTGTTAATTTTACATCATGCTTTATTTTTATGCTTAGGTACCATATTGTATCGCTCGATATTTTGAACATTGACATAATAAGAATTTTTGTGGCAAGAGCTCTTTTAGTCTTAACTAGTGCTGTGTTGTGGATTCTTGGCATTTTAACATCTGCATTAAAATGTCATATTCTCCCATTTTCAGCACTTCAAATCCCTATTAGCGTTCTTTACTGTAGAAATTATTTTTTTTTTTAACAGGCAGAATAACAAATTATTCTAAATTGTTCCTCAATGTTTTTATTATTACTTCTTATTATTATTTAAAAAATGTGGTAAATGATGCAGGTGTGATTGCATTTGATTATAAAACAGTTTAAATGTAATATACACTCTCAGAAAAAAAAGTACAAAATCTGTCACTGGGACAGTACCCTTCAAAAGGGTTCTAATATGTACCATTTAGGTATTAATATGTACACGTTTGGTACCAATATGTACCTTTGAGGGACTTAAATGCACTCTTTAGGTACAAAGGTGTACCTTTTGAAAAGGTACCGCCATAGTGACAGCTTTTGTACCTTTTTTTTCTGAGAGTGTAGCTTAAAGGGATAGTTCACTTTGAAATTAAATTTTGGTATGTTTTAGCTTACCTCAAGGGCATCCAAGATGTAGGTGTCTTTTTTTCCGCAGTAGTTTCAATTTTGATATTTTTAGGTCAAACCGTTCTTGTCTCTCAGTCATTTGATGCAGGTCTATGGACACTGTCTCAAAGAGCATGCACAGAGAAGTCCAAATTAAAACAATTCCCCATCGTCCAAATTAAACAATTCCCCATCGTAAGTACACATTGATGGCCTAAGACACGAAACGAGCGGTTTGTGTGAGAAAACGAACAGTATTTATATCGTTTTTACCTCTTGTAACACAGCCACGTCCAAGTGATCTGAGGGCGCGGGCGCATCCTGGTGTCTGACGTGTGCGCAGACTGGTGCATAGATATGTACAATAGATGTCGCCTTGTCTACGGCAGTTCATTGGAACGAATGTCTTTAAGGCGACATCTAGTGTATATATACTATACTGCGCCCTCAGTTCAGATCACTTGGACGTGGTTGTGTATAAGAGGTCAAAACGATATAAATACTGTTCATTTTCTCACACAAACCGCTCGTTTCGCAGGCCATCAATGTGTACTTACAATGGGGAATTGTTTAATTTGGACGATGGGGAATTGTTTTAATTTGGACTCTGTGCATGCTCTTTGAGACAGTGTCCATAGACCTGCATCAAATGACTGAGAGACAAGAACGGTTTGACCTAAAAATATCAAAATTGAAACTACTGCGGAAAAAAAGACACCTACATCTTGGATGCCCTTGAGGTAAGCTAAAACATACCAAAATTAAATTTCAAAGTGAACTATCCCTTTAAGAATATCCTGTTTTATATCCAGGATACTATCTGGATATGAAATTAATTTTAGTTCCAGATGTAAATGGGATCCAACTTGTTTGTTGATTATAATAAATGCTGAGGAAACATGGCGAGTGTATACAAAAAGGAATCTGAGAATCATTTTGGCATCTCATTTGTCCACCCGCTTTGGTGAATTGACCTCTGTGATCACCATGGCAGTCTTGTGTAATCTACTAATGTGTACAGTAAATTTGTCACTAACCAGTTTTGTAAGCATTACTTCTTTTTTTTTCTTCACCAGCAGCATTTAGATCTGAGCGATAGAGACACGGTTGTTTGTCTTTGTGATTAAAAGGCGAGGAGACTGTCCTTTTAATCAGAGAGCGTGCATTATTACAACCTTGATTAAAGCTGCCAAATCTTTACGTTGTCATCTCTCATCAAGGCAAACAGGTAGGATACGGTTTTGATTAATTCCACCCTGTGAGTGTGTGTGAAAGAGCGTGTGTGAGTGTATGATTGGCCAAAGGACAAATCATGACAACTATCAAAGGAATGCAAAACTCTCAATTGCACATTGTGAGTCTACAGATCGCCATACTCTGTCGCCACAATATTTGAGCAGCTCAAGCATTTCCCTGGAAAAACGGTTTTATATTTCAGAGATGGAGTCACCTCTGTTGCTCACTTTTCTATCCTTCGGTACCTGTGCCAGTGATTAACGAGTAGCTGTGGATGATTCAAACACTCAATGACTCTTCATGATGTGATGGTGTCACTAGCAGTGACAGCTGGATGCTGGCAGAGGCCAGTGCAGCAGAAACAAATCTTCCCTCTAGTACAGAAACTACTGTCAGTCATCAAGTCTTTGAATACATCTAATAAAAAAAGAACACACTGCTCATTTGATCTACATTTCAAACAATTGTTACCCGTCACAAGCACAATCTATGATTTCACAGCACTGAAAATATAACCACAGGTGCAGAAGGAAACTACAAATTTCTCCCATTCTATTTTCTGCACTGATTTTTGAGGCACAATTCTGAGGAAGGGATTAAAACATGGTAAAAAGCATAGTTCACCCAAAAATGAAAATTACCCCATGATTTACTCACTCTCAAGCCATCATAGATGTATATGACATTCTTTTTTCAGACGAATACAATCGGAATTATATAAAAAATGTCAATAAAAACATCAAAATATGTTTTGAAGTCTATCAAAGTGCATCTATTCATGATAAAAGTGCTCCACACAGCTCTGGGGTGTTAATAAAGGCCTTCTAAAGTGAAGCGATGCGTTTGTGTAAGACAAATATCCATATTTAAAACTTTATCGACTAGAATAACTAGCTTCCGACAGACGGCCGTACGCAAGTCAACTTACGCCAAAAGAGTAACACTTTACTATGTATGAGGTAGGATGTGTGAGTAGCGTAAGCTTTGACACCTCTCGCGGTTCAAACAAACAGGGCTGGGCAACGAACTCAAGCTCCTCCGACATTTCTCTTCAAAAATTCTCGTTTTAGACTTTTAATTCGTGACTGGTGTTTTGTTTTGCTCTATCCTTTGGGCTTCCGCATTCGTCAATGCGTCATGCATCGGGTCAAGGGTCACTTTCACCGGAAATCGATGCGTACGGCCGTCTGCTGGAAGCTAGTTATTTTAGTCGATAAAGTTTTAAATATGGATATTTTTCTTACACAAACGCATAGCTTCACTCCCTGGAGCACTTTTATCATGAATGAATGCACTTTGATGGACTTCAAAACTTCCATTCACTGCCATTATAAAGCTTGGAAGAGCCAGGACATTTTTTAATATAACTCCAATTGTATTCGTCTGAAAGAAGAATGTCATATACACCTAGGATGGCTTGAGGGTGAGTAAATCATGGGGTAATTTTTTTTTTAACTTTGGGTGAACTATGCCTTTAAAGGAACACTCCACCGTTTTTTGAAATAGGGCTTATTCACTTTCTTTCCTACATTTAGATAGGTGGGCAAATGCATTTTTGTCTCAGTGCATGCATTGTTTTAGTTTGACAGGGTTGGCGCTAGCTTAGCTTAGCATAATGAATGGAATTCTTTGTTGCCAGCTAGCATGTCCTGAGTAAAAGTGATATAAAAAAACAAACAAACAAAAAAAACACCTAATTACCTGCTTGTGGCCTGCGTATTCACAACAAGTACAAATAGTGATGCAGATTAACACTAGGCGATTTCCTAGGCAGATATTGACTTGGGACTATATTAGGGGGAAGCACAGGCGAAGCACTGCTACTTGGGCGCAGAGATATCACGCCCAAGTAGCAGTGCTTCGCCTGTGCTTCCCCCTAATATAAAAACAAGTTTAACACTGTAAAATGTTACCCACTTTTTGCTCTTTTTGAACAGTGATACATCTTATTTGGTTTAAAGAATTATTATTTTTCCATTTAGCAATGCCCTTCAGAAGCTACATTCACATAAAATACTTAAATGTTTCCCAGAAGACAAGATAAGTACAATTTACCCCATTCACACCCCCTGGATCTTAATATATCCTGTTACCTTCTTGAGCATCAGTGAACGTTTTCACCTTTTGTAATAGTTGTGTATTATATATTAACAGTTGTCCTCAGTGTGAAAAGTTAGATCTTAAAATCATACAGTCACTTATAGAAAGGGTTTGAATATGCAGAAGACGATGGAAAACCAAAGAATGAGCTGGACCTGGAGGATTTTTCTAAAGAATTGTGGGTAATAACTGCTTCTTGGATCTTGGATTTTGATTTTGATTGGAAGTGTTGAATTTTCTCCCTTCATTTACCCCCCTAAGATTTCTAAGTAAATAACCCAACTTTGTTACAGCTCACCCCGTGTTACAACTCCTTGTTACACTTATATAAGCTGAAAGCATAATCAGATTAGCCAAACTATTTAATAAATGAAGATGCAAGACACAGGGAATTTGTGGAACTTAGTCTGTTTCAATTCTGAGAACATCTGTGGAGCTTTGAGGAGTTGTGCACGTGCAGATTCCGTGTGGGCCTGGTTTATCACTCATAGATTTAAAATGCTTGAGATATGGTGTCATAGACATTTAAGATCAGTAAAGGCCTTTCAGTGCAACCGTTCCTGTGCACACTTTAGAGCTATTTTATGAAAGGAGCCTTTCTTTTTGTTCTTTGCTTTCAGTCTGTCTTTCTTTTTAAATTATTTTTCTTTGTTTGTCTCTGTCCTAGGCATATGACCTCTCGGTGCTGGCTACCACAGAGCTCAATACAGCTGCAATATCTCGTCATTTCTCTAGTCCCTGAATGTAGGGTTTGTGTTTGGTGAAGCGCAAGTTGAAAGCCTTTATTTAAGGGCTCGTGTTTAAGGGTTCACTGGCCCTGACCTCTCCTCTAATGTCCCACACTACTGACTCTGGTTGCACATAATTCATGCCATCAACCAAACACACACATTTTTCTCTCTCTATCTTGTGCCCTGCTTCGGCTCCTGAGCTTTTGCCCCATACTGCGGATCGCTGACCCCTGTCGCTCTGCAGGGGGCCGTCCCATCACACCTGGCATCAGCTCAGACCCCCATCAGTGCAGTCCAGCTCAGGGGAGTGGGTCAGCTCAGCTCCACTGCCCCTGTAGACACACACACTTGCGCACTTTATTTAGTCTTGAGGTTTCAACAGGAGGATTTGCTGACTGATTTACTTTAGAGGACGATGAGGGCATCCTTCACTTTGCTTCACAGTCTTCCCTGTGGCTTTTAGACACAGACCCAAACCTGAGACAAAGACAGGCCGAAGCGCAGATAGAATGAACTGATCTGCGACATAAAGACAAGGTTAAAGGCCTGTTCACAACATATGCAAATTTTGGCATGGAAAATGTGTTAGATGAGATTTTAAAGTAGTTCCAGGTTTGTTGACCACATTAAAGTTCCATAGCACTTCAGTACATGATTGTAACTTCAAGGAGACACATAACTCTTTGAAGCAAAGTAAACCTAACAAAATGACCATTTACAATTTTTTTTATATGGAATGTTGGGTATGCAATTACCCCACTATTTTATCATAAAAAAATAGTTTTGCTTCTGAAAACAAAAACTTCACACTGTGACCACATTGCCACTTCAAATGCATCATCCCCTTCTGCTCTGCTATGACATTATTAGGGGCCAAGCACTGAAAGTGTGTAGGCACCTAAAATCGTTGGCGTTCTTATTATTCTTCTTTCATTTCTTCTTCTTCTTCCGCTCTGGAAGTCTATGGCAGCCCATAGAACCGCTTGCAGGAAAGTTATGACATTTGGCACACTGATAGAGGACAGTCTGAACTGTCACCATAGCAAATTTGGAGTCTCCAACTCAATCCCTCTAGCGCCACCAACTGTCCAAATTTGCACTCATATTTATGCTAATAACTTTTGACCGTAAGGGCTAGAAACAAAATACCTTTTCTTCTGATTAATTCCGACAAAACATTATGGAATTCAAGTTGATTCGTTAAACCGTTCTCGAACACCGCGCAAACAAATTTTACGTATCGCTTGCGAAAACAGACGTAAGGCTGTATCTCCACAAAGCTTTATCGTATTGAGACCAAACTTGGTACATGTCATCACAAGCATGACCTGAGGTGACATGCTGCGTTTCGGCACGCGCCACGTACTGGTCCGGAGATACAAAAAATGGCTATTTTTGCTTATATCTTCTGAACGGTTTGTCCAAAAATCTTAAAAGTGGGATCCAGGGCACTATGTTGAGTCGACTGATATACATTTTTTCCATATTGACCATTTAAGGCGTTGGCCATTTTGAATTTTGTACCAAAATGCTGTATTTTATAAACGCATGAACATTACGAAACTCGGTATGAGTCATTAGTACGATGCCCTGAAGGAGCCTGAGAAGTTTCGAACCACCGCCACCTAGTGGTAAAATTACATTTTCAAATGCTCATAACTCTGGGTGTGGTCATCTCCTTACATTCCTTAATCCTTGCTGAGTCCAACGATACCAAACATGCTAGGTTTCGCCTTACGGTTTGTGTAGCGTTGTGATTTAGCGCTCAAAAAACATTTGCCAATATCTTCAAAACCGTTAGACCGATTGAGACAAAATCACCGTAGAAAGTTCGAAAACATAGGTCCTTGGCTATATGCTAATGCCCAAATGTCAAAATATAAATAGTAAGTGGCAAGAAAATGCAAACAAAGTCAGGTGTGGGTAATTTCTTATGTGTTTATACATATAAATGTCTACAACTCCAAAATGAAATGAGATATTTTCACCAAATTTGACACACACATGTATGGGATCACTCCGAGGACACATAAAAAATGGTATGATTGTGCCTCTTGTTGGCGCTACAATAGAACATAACATGAAATTGCCATTGACTTCAATAAAGTATTGTGATATTAAATGCTATGCTTATTAGTGTATCATTATGAAACTCGGTATGAGTCATCAGCACCATGCTTGTGATAAAAAAGTTCTAACAAAATTTCCAAAAATGCTAATAACTTTTGAATATATTTGCCTATTGTAATGACACCGGTCTTAATAGATTCCTTGGGTTATGCCAAAAACATAGACACCAATGTTGCCATAGTCAGCCAAACTTCCTGTCCGCCATCTTTATTTTCTTTATAAACATAGTTTTTCTAACTTCTCCTAGACCGTTTGTCTGATTTTCACCAAAATCGAATCGTATCATCTCCAGACCGTGCCGACAAAATGTTAAGGATTTCGTTTTGAAAGACGAAACCGTTTTCATTTACCGCAGTGACAAATTTGAGGCACGATGCCAAAATGATTATTCAGGCGTTATCTCTGCAATGCCTTGACATATTGATACCAAACTTTGTATATGCCATTATCAGCTCACTCTGACCACACCACATCAATTTTGTAACTGCGCCACCTATTGGTCAAAAGTGACAAACCATTAAATCATTTTATTAGTGACTGTATATTATTTTTGCCTTTGTTGCAGTTACACTCCTAACCATGTTGGCATGGTTTGTTTACTTCTTTGCGCTTGGCCCCGATAATGGCTGCTTGCAGCTATATTTATTATAATTATTTGACATTTACATTTAGGTAGTTTTATATTATATGTCAAATTAATATATGTATACCAAATTATATTATATTTGACATAATTTAACATCCATTAACCTTATCACAAATCAAAATATGATCAAATGTAATACATTTTTTATAATCAATTTATGACATCAAATGTCATTTTTTTATTACATCAGTTTTTTTGGTCCTGTAAGTCCTTCTAAAAAGGTTTTATTTTAAAGTTATTCTTTAAATGACATTATGCTGTTTCTCTTCTTTTTCTTCAGAAAGAAATATGGATTTTTTTTCGAATTGTAAACAGGCTGTCACAACCAGTTTTACATCTGTAATGTGAGAGATTTTCAAATTTATTGGATCATGAAAAGTGTCACATATACCAGAATGAAACCAGTGAATCATTCATAGTTTTTTGTTTATTGGTTAAAATGATCCAGTAGCCTCAGTCAGCAAAGAAAGAAAGTTGTTTCTTAGAAAGAGCTTAAGTTATTAAGTTTTGATTACTTATGACTACTTCTTTTTTTATTTTAATAAAAATTAGAATAACATGCATATGCATAAAACAGTGTAAATGTTGATGTCATGTTAAAAGGGTAGTTCACCTAAAAAATTTTGTCATCATTTACTCTCCCTCATGTTGTTACAAACCTAGTGTCACAACATCACGATTATGCTCCACAAAATAAATAAAGTCACACAGGTTTGGAATGACATGACCGTGAGAAAATATTGACAGAATTTTCATTTTATTGCGCAAACACAGATGCTTCAGGTATTAAAATAACCCTATCTGAGGCATTCTGACTGACAAGACAAACATTCTTTTTATTAAACATTAATTCTCCATTAAGAAGAATGTGCATACAGGCTTAGCGTGTTGTGACTATAACCCTTATAAATATGAAGCTTGCATGCACACACTGTGCCATTTAGCGTTAGCACCTCTGATAAGCCTCTGTGGTCCCTTCCTCCTCCAGACATGACATCATATGCGATAATCATGACTCAGCACTTCGTCCCCTCTACCACAGAGGCTGATTACACGCTCATTATGTGTATAACGTTGTGTTAGGAGGTGTCTAATGCAATTACTTTACGTACGTAATGCATTTCAATAGCACTCCCACACAGACGCACGCAAGAGCCAACCAGTGACACAAAATCAATGGGTATATATTCCCACCTCTACGCAAGCGTTCTTTTCTCTGTGTGTGTATCCTCATCCTCATGCTTGTGTGCTCGAAATGACCTCTGTTTCAGAAGCTTTCAAATGAGCCTGGTGTGGGTAATTAATTATTTCACGGTATAGTGTCTAAATTACAGCTATTTGACAGCTAGGTTTGACGCAGGCGGTGTCAGTATGTGTTTGTGTGTGCAGTCATGCCATGTGTTTATATGTGTACTGTAGCATAAGTGTGCATCAGTGGAATACCGAGCGTGTCACACCAGATGTGGCTAAATTTCCTCAGAGTGTCAGGTGACATGACACTGGAAACAATCACAGTAACAGCGATCTCCTCACGCAGCAGAGTGGGAACAACATAATAAAACCCGGAGAGTCACAGACTGACAGATGGAAAGATGGGTGGAGGAAAAGGAACAAGAGGTGTGTGTGTGTAAAGATAAAGACATACTGTAGGAAAGGCTGACAAATCTGAGACGTAGAATGAAGAATGAATCTTAGTAAGGTTTCTGAGGGTTATGCAGAACCTGATTTCACTAAGTGCAACATCTTTGTTGATCCTGGAACAATATTCTAATCAACCAATCAGATTTGAGGGACAAGTTTACAGTGTATGTCAAGTTTAGGCTTACAGCCAGGGTTAGGTGCTTCTACATCAGTGTTACTCACCCATCATTTCGCTCTGATTTTTGGGATAACTTATGAGTAGGTTTAGTTGGTTAGGATAAAAATTTCGGACAGGAATGTTGTTCCAGGATCAACAAAATATGTTGACGCCGGAAAATGTCTAACTCTGCAAAATCAGGACGTACAATGGTTAGGTTTAGGATATATTATAGCAACATTTACTTAGTATGAAAACTGTCTGAGAAGTCCTCACTAATATATCTCCAAAGGTGCATTTATGATTCATGTGACAAATGTATTTATGTATGTATAATACATTAAAAGAATATTCTAGGTTGAGTTAAGCTCGAATGACAGCATTTATGGAATAATGTTGATTACTATAAAAAGTTGATTTCAGTCAATCCCTGCTTTTCCATACAACAATACAAATTACAGTGAGACACGTACAAATAGAGTCAATCGAGCCAAATGTAAAAGCAGAAATATAAAGCCTATAATTTTATGAAAGCACTTAAATTGTGGGGGAAAAAATAGCTGTATTTCTCTTTTTATAAATTCTCATCACTTTTATGTTGCTTTAGGGTTTAGGTATTATGTTGTAATTGCAATTATAAAATGGTAAAACTTCACCCAGAACATGTCAGTGATTTGTTTTTTTGTTGCTGTTTTTGGTTTAAATCAAAATCATGTTAAAATGCATACTGTTTGCAACAGTGAGTAGCGTTTACAGATTCACTTCCATTGTCTCTGGAAAAGGAATGACAAGTAGAAATTATTTCTAGGGGTAATTAATGCTGTCATTTGAGCTGTGATTCTTTGATTCTTGACCAAATTAAGCTGCGAAGTGAACCAGACATTATATAGAAGTCTGAAGAAGACAAGACTAACCTCTGACTGGCTAATAGAGATGTTCCAGGACCAGCAAGCATGATGATCCAGGAACATGTCTTACTTCGGTAAATCATGTTAGGCCTGGGGCAGATTTGTGTAAGCTTGCTTTCATGCTCCAGCGTATATGCACATGCATCTCAGTGCAAGCTATAAATGCTTTAAAGCTATAAATCTTTATTTAACAGCATATGGAGTTGAAGACAGAGTGTCATGACAGCTAATGTGACTCTTGAAGTCTCTGGCCGGTGAGGGAGAGCAGTGTCAGCTCAGACCTGGAGTGGGAGATGATCGATTAGCATAGCGCTTTCATAGGGAGATGGCTGGAAACATGAAGTAAACCACATCTGACCTCATCCACACTCACATAATATCTGTACCATTAAATTAGAGACACATATTTGCAATGTACCCATAAACCTGGGATTAAAAGTGTTTCTGTACACTGTAGAACAGCCACAATCCTCTTTGTCATTTAGCAGTTACAAGAAATTTGATTCTTCCCAGGTGACACAGAGGCCCTGTTTACAGCTTGTATATTAACATCTGTTTAAGTTCCAAATGTATTTCTAATTTTTAATCTCTTAAGTCGCTTCAGTCTAAATGAATGCTTATGAATGCCATGATTTCCACGGATTCTGATGCTGTGGTCTGTGCAGAGGGATCAGTCGAGTTTCTTTGTAATCCAGCTAACAAGGATCATTCTCAGAATTCTGGCCGATGTTTGGGCATGGCTCTCTCAAAGTTATGATCAAACATTTTTTCCAGTAATGTTAATAGATAGTTTGTTCAAAGTGATCTGGTCTTTAATAATGTTAGCACAAAAACGTTATTTCGTTCATGGCACCTTTCTCCCCCTGAAATGTTTTAGTTGGATGTTCGTCTAACATTTTTACAGCGAACATTCAAAAGTAATGTTCTCATAATGTTTGCAAAATTCCCTTAACATTTGTATTAACCAAGAAAAAAACAGGTTACACTTTATTTTGATTGTCCCCTTTTAGACATTCTGTTGTCTATAAGTAACATTTCACATACAGTACATGTCAGCTAGCTCTCATTAGAGTATTAGTTGAGAATTAGTAGACTGGTTAGGGTTAGTGAAATAAGTTGACATGCACTTGCAAAGTTACTTATAGTAAGTAGATTGTCTGTTGGGGAACCAACAAAATAAAGTCTTACCAGATATTAAACAGACAGTCTACTAATACTCTACAATACTCTAATGAGAGTTAGCAAACATGTAGGAGAAATGTTACTTATAGTCAACAGAATGTCTAAATGCGAAACTTTTTTTAACCATTTGAACAGTCAGAGAACATTCAGAAATAAAGTATTTCATAACTTATTGGGAACTTTAACAAAACGTTTTTAGAACATATACATATTAAGCTGGGTTTGTGTCTGGTGAGCACAGAACATTGTTCCTCATGACTTTGTCTCACTTTTAAGTGTGAATATTCACATAAGATTTACTTAGCATGCACAAATAGTTAACATAATGACACATGGGATTTGGGGAAATTGCAAGGTTAAGGCCCAGATATACTTCAATTGATATCGAAGAACGAACTGATGTGACGTCATTTCAAACAAAATCGGGCCAAAACGAAGTTCGTTCGGTGTTCGTTTTGGGAGTTTAAAACAGCTTTCCAAATCGAACTTTCCTGAAAAGTTACGCTACAGCTGGTAAACACCATTGGTCCATGGCGATTACGTAATTGTTTTTCATGTTTAAAGCTGCCGTCGGCAACATTTTTTTGATCATATTCAGTGAAATCGACACTATAATCCGACAGAACAACATAAATAAGGTGGTTTTAGAAAAAAACCCGAGCTTCTAACTCCACCTGGAGCGTGTTATTTGTTTTGCAAAAATCCACCGCTCCCGTCTCATCGGATCCAGAGCCATAGAGAGAAAGAGTTGCGACACTCTTTGATGTCGCCGCTATGGCTGTCACGTGGTTCATGTAAGCCCCAATAGTTCCAAAACATACGCTGGCTGTCATGTTCTTCTATGGGACAGACAGCAGCGATTGCATTATTGAACGGTAAATATAAAATAAAACACACACCCAAGTACTTTTTCAGCTGTTATTGCATTTTTATTAATATCAGTTTTGCATTTGGAGATAAGTTTTAGGCTATATTTTTGGAGGGAAAAGCTTAGTGTTCATGTTCGCATGGGTAGTAGCACTGGCTTTAGCGGCTCTAACTTAACTTTTCCATATCATTCATCTGATGATGGACGTCTCATGATATTTATTTTAGCACAACTGGGCTGTATTAGGCTATTGATTCCCGTGATTTTGCTTATAAATTTTGATTCAGCCATTAGCCTGCCTTCGTGATCACGCAAAGAGGTCTGCCGTGGCGGTCCGTCCGTACAGAGTTCGCGTAAATATTTTTTATTAAAGGGGCATTTCACCCATTTGAACATTGTTTTTTATTTAAAGTGGGTCATATATGTAGTCGAAATGTAAAAGAAATTTTGAATTTGGTGCCTTTGTGACCGAGAAAAGACAAAAAATAACTTCAGGACGCATTTGTATGAAAGACAACAACTCCCACAATGCACCACATTGCACAGCTCCGCAAGCCACTCCCACTAATCCAGAAAGCGCATATCTGCCTATAAGAGAAATCACTCTTCCGTCTACAAGGCTAGCTACCACCAGAGCTTGAAATTAATTTCACATTCACACAAAATGTCTAGTTAGTTGGCGAACTCATTAGTGCATTACTCCTCGTTTGTATTTCTTTCGAAAAGGTGAATTATTGCATGGTACCTGGATGTTCAGTCAGAACATTATGCGGAGCGAAACTAGGAAACTAGTTCACAACACAAACGTCCGTGTCCTCGTCTGATTCAGAGATTTCGTCCAGGAGAAATTGTCATCGTTGAAATTCTTTGCCGCAGACGGACTCTATCTCTGTGTTCGTAGCGGTTCGTAGTTGCATAGTGAGATCACCGGCGCCACCAGTCCGCCCTAACTCGAGCCAGTCCGGGCTCCTCGTCCGCGGCAGGCAGGTCTTCTGCCTCGGCTGCTCTTCGCTATAATGCGGTTTGTAAAGGTAGCCACAAACACCTGATTCAAGCATCCGACTTCCGAAATCCTCTTCCTCTAGTCTATATCATATTGAGCACTCTCCTCCGCTATTGTCATAACTGTACATCTGTCTCCACAGCGCCTGTTAGCTTAGCTTCAAACAAGATGGAGGATATTGCTTTCAGTTTCAGAGAGTAAAGTCCCACCCACTGATCTGTAATATGTCTGTAGCTTGAGCGGGTCCCGCCCCCTGGGAGAGATGAGGAACGAGTGCTTGTAGTCTCAACATAAATCCCCCCCTCTTACACTTCCTCCTACAATGACGCAAAATGACGATTTTTGCGTCATTGTAGGAGGAAGTGTAAGAGGTAAATAACAGATTTCTCCCGTATCAGGGAAAAATGAAAGAGTGTTGCACGACCATTCAATAGTATGACTGGGTTTCTAACAATGCAAAGCTTAATGCAAATGGGTGAAGTGTCCCTTTAAACAATGACAGACAACAAAAATGTGTGCTTGTGTGAGTTTGTGTGAACAAGAAAAACAAAAACCAGGGGCAGGTGATCCATGAAACAGACAGGACTGGTGATGGCCATAACAATCCTAGAGGTCCAGCATTGTTCTCACAAGCCGCTTCACTCAAGACAATAAAACATAATGAAAAGTTAGTATATCCCAAAAAATTAAAATAAAATAAAAGTTGCTATAAAGGTAGTAGTGAGTGATTCATTACCGAACTCTTACTGTCACAGCTGATGAAGTCGCACTAGCAGGCTGTGGATGGCTGAAAATTGGTTGAAACAACCAACATAAAATATAAATAATTAAGCTGTGCATTTACAAATGAAGACCAGTATAAGCATCGCAAAGGGCCTCTGATACAATATAGACAGTTGACAATTCAAAAGAGGTCGATATTTCAGCAACTTAACTCTGGAACAACTCGACGCGCAGCAATGTAAGTGAATGGTGTCCAACGCCAAAACGACAGTGTTTGGAACTATTCAGATCTTCAAATCCCGGAAGTAGGCGGTTAAAGCGCCGCCATTATTTACAACGGAGGTCTATGGGAGTGTCGCAACTCTTTCTCTCTATGGCTCTGATCGGATCCAATCAGCGCAGGGGGGTGTGAGATCTGACTGTCAATCACATGTCGTGCACACGCCACAGTCACAGATCCCCTTGCGGCTCGCGTACGTTACAATATCACATGCACAGGACAGCCTGAAGAAGTTCGCCTGAGATTGTACGAAGCGTGATGGCGGAGAGAAAATCTACTAACAAGCTTCTAATTCCTCTGTTATTGCTATCTATGGATAGATTAGCCAGGGCAGCCTACCTCCGAGTCCATGGTGTTGATCGATGCTGAAGAGACGCGTGCGTTCACAGAAAATCAGGTACACATGCACTGACGAACACGACGTCTATGGGAGGGTGCTCGTTGGTAGTGGGGGAGGGGCATGAGAGTTGTAAACATTCAAAATTTTGGCTAAGTCAACCAATCTGCCAGACTTGCCACTGCAGCTGTAAAGCTGCTTGACTTTAAGCAATCTATTGTATTAAGTGCTTTATAAATTAACATGACTTTACTAGAGTGTCGGGTTACACTTTATTTTAAGGTGTCTTTGTTACACTGTTATTGTACATTTAAGTACTTACTATAGGGTTAGGGTTAGGATGAGGGTTTGGTTTAGGGTTAATTGCATGTAATTATGCATGTTATTACTACATTAATTACATGTAATGTGTAGCAACGACACTGTAAAATAAAGTGTTACCGAGTGTTGAATTGCAGAGCTTGTGCAAACATATCCACTTTGCTATGATCAGATGCTTTATTGGTTTATTAAAAAATGCTTGCTGTTTTCTCAATTTTGTTGTGTGTTTATTCTATTATTGAGAGGAAAGCACGCAGCACATATTTACATATTCATCGAAACATCAGATGTTCGTCAGATGTTCGCTAACAGTATATCGCTGCTCTGACACTTATTTTTCACTTAAGAATGAAAAATAACTTCTCCGTGAGTATATCGGCGCTTTTAACGGTTAATAATATAGGTTTTGTGCTCAAGATCAGCCACTAACAGCCCTATCGCATTTGCAACAGATTTTTTCCATAAAAAATAAATAAAAATACAGGACTGTAAAGATCAACATTATATATAACGCAAATGTGGATTTTACAGAATTGATGTTTGACAATGTTCACAAAATTGATAGGTTTGACATGAGATGTCTTAGCATTAGCATGAGTGTTAGCTCATTTTAATTAAACGAATACCCTAAACAACATTTTTCTCCCCCTCATGTTGTTTGAGTTAGTGTTATGTTACGTTTTGGTGCGTAAGTTTTAACATATTGAGCATTTGTGCTACAACAGGATTCATTTGTAACTTTTTTACACCATCTGCCAGCAGTCTTGAAGAAGAGTTTGCGGCAGGTCTAAGATGTCTAGAGAAACGTGATGAACAGAGGCAGGAAAGAGAAGGAAGGGTTGTTAAAGGTAATGAATCTATAGACATGTGCTTGACTGCTATTGTTGCTTGTAATTACAGCCATGTTCATCTGGCCTTGTCTTTCTCTCACACTCTCTCTTTCTCTCACTGATAGACAGTGTGATTTCTCTGTACTTTGTCCCTGTAAATGCAAGCTCAGAGCCTTCTCTCATAGACAATGATATTAAACAGAGAATATAACGCTAATTAAAATAGCAGTGGCACCCCATTCAGTTTATATCAGGGAGAGACAATCCTGGACATCAGCAAGGGCTTTTCTGCTTTGTGCACACAGAATTTCTGGGGTCTTCATGTCAGAAAGGAAATCCTGGATCATCTCTGGCTCTGTAATGAAACTGTGTAATTAATTTGTCGGTTCAGGTGGGGAAACCCTGGGGGTTTCTATATATTTAACAGTGTTACTCATTCAGTTTATTTGTATGTTTGTTTATTAGAGTTAGTAGTATTTAAAATGAATTATGAAAACAATAGTAGTCAATGGCAGGAGTTTTCAAATGTGTAAATCTTCTAGCATCTAGGGGACCTTCTTCCTAAAATATAAAGGCAACTATATATTTTCATGCATTAAGATGTATTTATACTGTGAAAAAATATGAATATTATAAATATGTGGAAAATATTATCTTAAAAAAAATTAAGGCAACACTGTCTTTTTTTTCAATCTTATACCAGCAGAATAAATTCATTTATCCAGTAGAAAGGAAAATGTAATAACTTTCTGTAAAAAAGTCTGTAAATTAAAATTTTAAAACGTTTTTTAAACATAAAGATGTTTTTATACTGTGGAAAATATTGTCTGAAAAAGGCAACACTTCATCTTTTTTGTATCTTATCTGTCAGTACAATAAATTGTGATGAATGTATGTGTCACGATACCACACACGGGAAACAGGGGATCCAATTGCAGTGTTTTATTTAAGGGAAAATCCGTACTCACAACAAGGTCCAGGCAAAGGTCAAATCCAAAAAGGCAATCCAAAACATAAAAGGTATACACAGGTAACAGACTTCGGAAGTGGTGGACATTAAGCAAGGACTCCGTGACAAACACTGAAACAACCAGGGTATATATACACACACAGAACTAACAATGAAACAGGGAACAGCTGGGAACAATGATGACATGGAACAGCTGAACACAATGAACACTCAGTGACAGACAGGAATTGTGGGGAATGCAGTTCATGAATGTGGATGACACCGTGGGGAAGAGGACCTCTAGTGGACACCAGGAATACACAACCCAGACACTGTGACATGACCCCCCCTCTACGGAGCGGCTACCAGACGCTCCAAGAACACACTACAAAACAAAACAAAAAGTCCAGGAGGGAGGTGGACTGGTGGAGGACCAGGGGGAGGGATGGGGGGCCAGGTCCATGAAGGGGAACAGAAACAGGAGGTGATGACTTAGCCGGGGGCCAGGGCAAAGCAGAAGGCCCCTCGGGCGGCCATGGCGAAGACGACCCATCGGGCGGCCTGGGCGGAGACTTTCCCTCGGGCGGCCAGAGCGGAGACAACAGTCCATCGGGCGGCCAGGGCGGAGACAACAGTCCATCGGGCGGCCAGGGCGGAGACTTTCCCTCGGGCGGCCAGGGCGGAGACAACAGTCCATCGGGCGCCCAGGGCGGAGAAGACCCCTCGGGCGGCCACGGCGGTGAAGACCCCTCGGGCGGCCACGGCGGTGAAGACCCCTCGGGCGGCCAGGGCGGTGAAGACCCCTCGGGCGGCCAGGGCGGTGAAGACCCCTCGGGCGGCCACGGCGCAGGAACTGGAACAGACACCAATGGCTCAGGAACTGGAACTGGCACCAACGGCTCAGGCACTGGAACTGGCACTGGAACTGGTACCACCCGCTCGGGCACTGGAACTGGCACCACCGGCTCGGGCACTGGAACTGGCACCACCGGCTCGGGCACTGGAACTGGCACCACCGGCTCGGGCACTGGAACTGGCACCACCGGCTCGGGCACTGGAACTGGCACCACCGGCTCGGGCACTGGAACTGGCACCACCGGCTCGGGCACTGGAACTGGCACCACAGGCTCGGGCACTGGAACTGGCACCACAGGCTCGGGCACTGGAACTGGCACCACAGGCTCAGGTTCAGGAACAGACACAACCACAGGCTCAGGTTCAGGAACAGACACAAACACAGACACAGACACAGACACAAACACAGACACAGACACAGACACAGACACAGACACAGACACAGACACAGACACAAACACAGACACAAACACAGACACAAACACAGACACAAACACAGACACAAACACAGACACAAACACAGACACAAACACAGGCTCAGGAACAGACACAAACACAGACACAGGCTCAGGAACAGACACAAACACAGGAACAGGCTCAGGAACAGACACTGGCTCCGGCTCAGGAACAGACACTGGCTCCGGCTCAGGAACAGACACTGGCTCCGGCTCAGGAACAGACACTGGCTCCGGCTCAGGAACAGACACTGGCTCCGGCTCAGGAACAGACACTGGCTCCGGCTCAGGAACAGACACTGGCTCCGGCTCAGGAACAGACACTGGCTCCGGCTCAGGAACAGACACTGGCTCCGGCTCAGGAACAGACACTGGCTCCGGCTCAGGAACAGACACTGGCTCCGGCTCAGGAACAGACACTGGCTCCGGCTCAGGAACAGACACTGGCTCCGGCTCAGGAACAGACACTGGCTCCGGCTCAGGAACAGACACTGGCTCCGGCTCAGGAACAGACACCTCTCCTTGTCCCCTCTCCGTCCGCGACGGCGAGACGGTGGCACCACTTGATCCTCCACCATCCCAGAGTCGAAGGGGGGCCATGGTGGAGAGCGGTGCTGGACTCCCCCTCGACCCACCAGTCCTCCGCGACCTCCACGGGTCCCACGGAAAACTACCAGGCGGGTTCCCCTAAACAAATCTCTCCTCTCCCGCTCGGCGGCCGGGGAAGAGAAGCCCGAAAACATACCGCTGGATCCTTCTGTGACGGAGTCCTTCTGTCACGATACCACACACGGGAAACAGGGGATCCAATTGCAGTGTTTTATTTAAGGGAAAATCCGTACTCACAACAAGGTCCAGGCAAAGGTCAAATCCAAAAAGGCAATCCAAAACATAAACGGTATACACAGGTAACAGACTTCGGAAGTGGTGGACATTAAGCAAGGACTCCGTGACAAACACTGAAACAACCAGGGTATATATACACACACAGAACTAACAATGAAACAGGGAACAGCTGGGAACAATGATGACATGGAACAGCTGAACACAATGAACACTCAGTGACAGACAGGAATTGTGGGGAATGCAGTTCATGAATGTGGATGACACCGTGGGGAAGAGGACCTCTAGTGGACACCAGGAATACACAACCCAGACACTGTGACAGTATGATTTCCAACCAGTGTTTAGAAATAAAAATAAAATGGTAATAATGTTATGTAAAAAGTCTGATGATTTATTATATATAAATTATATTATAAATATGTATTTATACTGTGAAAATACAAATATTATAAATATGCGGAAAATATTATATGAAAAAAAAATCTTATCTGTCAGAAGAAAAAAATTATTTGGTGATTCATTTCATGATTTCCAACCAATGTTTAGGAAGTGAAATTAAATAATAATAATGTTCTGTAAAAAGTCAGCAAATTTATTAATCTATTTATTTATATTTTTTAAACATTGGCATCCTAATACCCCGTTACAACGGGTCCTCAGACCCCAGTCTATGATATGGTTGCTTAGTTAGGCAAAACTTAGGGCTGAGCAACGATTAGTTGTGATTAATCACATCCAAAATAAAAGTTTGTGTTTACATAATATATGTGCGTGTACTGTGTATAATTATTTTGTATATATAAATACACACACATGCATGTATTTATTTAAGAATATATGTATATATATTTATACATAATTTATATTATAAATAAATATAAATGTTTTATATAACAAGTTTCTTAAATATATACATGCATGTGTGTGTGTATATATATATATATATATATATATATATATATATATATATATATATATATATATATATATATATATATATATATATATACAAACTAATTATACATAGTACACAAACATATATAGCCTAATGTAAACACAAACTTTTATTTTGGATGCGATTAATCACGATTAATGGTTGCACAGCCCTAAAATGTATGTGAATGTTCCAGAGTAAAACAATGAGTAGCCCTACTTCTCTGTAACTCACACAGTACTGTCACAGATAAAGAATTGTTGCTGGAGACGCTGGTCTGTGTGAGTGTCAGTCCAGTTGGAAAGGTGTTTGGAATCTGTCAGTAATAGCAACAGTATGTATTTCCACATGCTTATCACAAAAAGAGCGAGAGGCAGAATTCTCTCTTACATATATGGTGGCAACGCACCTGCTAGCAATTACTACAGCAGAGAAGAAATGTGTGGTGTAGAGCCGAGTAGTGGTGGCCTCTCTCTCTCTCTCTCTGTCTCTCTCTCTCTCTCTCTCTCTCTCTCTCTCTCTCTCTCTCTCTCTCTCTCTCTCTCTCTCTCTCTCTCTCTCTCTCTCTCTCTCTCTCTCTCTCTCTCTCTCTCTCACCAGCCCCAGGCACTCTAATTAATGCCTAGAAACCTGAAGAGCTGTCAGGATCAATCTGAACCTTATACACTGCAAACTAGAACCAGCTTTTTGTTTGCAATGCAAACACTCGTCCAGTACCTTACACCGGCATCTGATGCTGTTTATTAATGTGTGCGCCAATAAAACTATGTTATTTAATTAAACACGCACTCTTGCCCTCTCTTTGTGATATTTGAGGTATAAATTTATGTTATTGTATGTAAAGTAAGTGATTTCAAACTTTAAAAATGAAGGCTGAAAATGTATTTAAAACAATGCATTGAGAAGCAGACTTTTACGCACACGCAAAACAGTATGCGCGGAATTATCTGTTATTAAAATAATCTTGTAAATCTCATTATTCAAGAGTTTTTTTTTGTTTGGCTGGTTTAAAAATGCAAAACGTTGGGCTGTTTTGCCATGGGTGCAGCTCAAACGGGTGTCGTTTTTGTCGAGGTTGAGCGAGCAGACGAGAGGACTACAGATTAAAAATTACAAATGAATGATTTTTAAATAATGCTTTTGGTAAAGTGGCTTGTTTCTGACAGGCAATGCAGAATTGCAAATTGGTGACAAATGAGTTTTAGGGGGATTTGGGGTTTAAGGTGTTTGCAGAAGAGGGAAGAACCCTTGCATTCATTAAAGAAAGATCCATGTTGTTAAAGGGCATGTTGCAGGTTAGAGTACCCAGTGAGCCAATGTATAGAAAAATAATGTAGAAACTAGATTTAAATATAAACATATACTTATAAAACGCTATTTAGGCTTCTGGAGTCGTTTTTGTGAGGAAAATTTTACTTCCGCATTTGAAAACCGCCGAACCAGAAGTGACGTCACATGAGGTAGAGCGGTCAAAGTAAACAATGGATCGCAATGACAGCTCGGAAAGCTGGGGGAATTGTAGCCTAAATATTTACTCGTATGATATATATAATTCATATTTAATTGATATATATGATGATATCATGTAATTATGAGCCTGATATGAAGCCAAGTTAGCAGGACAGGCCAGGTTTAGACAGAACAATGGTGAGTTGTGGTGTGAGGAGAACAGGGCGAGAGAACAGTGTTAGCTTTAGCCGACGATATGTAGCCTATAACACTATGCTCAGATCACAATTGTACTAGGGCTGGGTACCGAGTTCGATACTTTTAGGTACCGACCGAATTGCCTCGATACTATCGAGTATCGAAAAAATGACATGTTGAATTTGGTTCCAGATTTCGATACCTAAGGAGTTAACTCGTCAACGTCAGTGCTCAAACAAATACATATGATATGCACAACGACACACATAAAGCTGCTCACGCACATACACGCAAACTCTACACACACGAGACGCGCGGAACTCTTTGCGCACATAGTCATATGAGAGGCGCGCGAGCACACACACAAACTCGCGCACATACTCAATGAGACGCGAGCACACATACAAACTCTCCGCGCACATATTCATATAAGACGCAAGCACACACACATAATACCTTAAAGATGGAGAAAAGTCGATCAAAAGTGTGGGTACATTTCTCCAGGCTCGATGCCAACAGCGCGCGATGCAGTATTTGGGGTAAAATAATTGCTGCAAAGACGGTACCACGACAAAAATGATGAAGACCTTGACTGTTCACGGAGTAAACATAAGAGCAGAAAGTTGCTCCGCCTTCGACTGGTAAATGAAGAGATACCTTGTTGATGACAGTGTTAATATTGTAATAAATAATAACCTACTGAATGTACACTGCCGTTCAAAAATGTGTTGGTTAGTCAGAATTTTTTTTCCAGTAAGGATGCATTAAAGTGATCAAAGGTGACATTAAAACGTGTAATGTTACTAAATATTTCGTTTTTAAATAAATGCTGTTCTTTTGACATTTCTATTCATCAAAGAATCATGAAAAAAAATTGTCATAGTTTCCAAAATATTAAGCAGCAAACTGTTTTCATATTTCTGAAGGATCATGTGACACTGAAGTAATGATTTTGAAAATTCAGCTTTGACATCACAGGAATAAATTACATTTTGAAATATATTCAAATAAGATTTTAAATTGTAATACTACTGTATTTCACAATATTACAAGTTTTACTGTATTTAAAAAAATCAGCTTTGGTGAGCATGAGCTCTTTATAAAACATTGTTCCTTTGTGCTTTTTTTTGTTCCTTTGTGCACTGGCTAAGGAGCATGAGTCAAACTGAAAAAAATAAAACCAAAATTTTTCTGAGGTAATGTGTTATGTAATCTTGTTAAAATGGATTTCATAAAATTGGTATCGAAAAAAGTATCGTTAGGAACCGGTATCGAAACTGAGGTATTGAAATTGGCACCGGATCGAAAGATTTTGAACGATACCCAGCCCTAAATTGTACAGATTATTATCATCATGTATCAGGCAATAGCAAAGCTAGTATTTAGACCCTTACCTGCATGTGTTGTGTATGTCAGCCATTAGGAGACAGTTTCCAGAGGAAGAGGGATTTAATAAAGGCCTTGAATTAACCCATTTGGTGACGATGAATAAAACAATGATCACAATCACAACTGACTTACTGTATAAAAACTTTATATCTAGAAACAGCCAACACAAACATTAAAGTCGGTTTGTACAGATTGAAAATGAATTATAGAACATAATATTTATAATAATTAAATAATATTTATAATAATAAAAAGTGTCGGCTGCAGACTAATAACAAACACATAAATGCATTACATTACAAGTTTATGTAGGATATGTTAATGAATGAAATTAAGACAAGGCACATTTTGTAAAACAGATGTACAATAAGTGATCTGACGGATCCGTGACCGTCATGTTTCCTGCCGGAACCACATACTGACGACGGGCCGTCACCGGGCGACCCGATGAAGGAGCCGGGACAGTGTGCACATATCGCCGGGATTATAATCATTCGGTCTATAGTGAACGCTACACACAACCGCGTTTTTCAAAGCAGAAGCAGAAGTGAAGTCCCGTCTCTTACCCGGCACAAAACGCACACAGGCACGGAAGATCGCACCGTCTTTTTTCTTATTCGGAAACCTGTGGACTCCATGTCCTGACAGGCCATAATTCACAATCATTTACCACGACGATGATTAATTGAAATACAATAAGCACCGAAAACACAGTGAATCATGACCGCTCCAACTGAACACCAACCTATCTCTGCACTGACCGCGAACGCAGAGCCAAACGAGTACCTCATGTGACGTCATATGACGCGATGGTGAAAAAAAGCGCTTTTTCAACACGGTCAAGGAAACGGTCACGTTTTCTATTGAATTTGCGCCCTTATGTCTTGCAAAACAATTTTTAATCCTGCATTTACTTTTCATATGGTATTTTCATACAAGGTTATATTAATAAATTTTTTTTTTAAAACCTGCAACATGGGCTTTAAAGCTTTTGTAGGCCAGTCTGATTGCAGAAGATTCGGTATAGATGGCAGATCTCGGATCAGCCTCTGCAGGTGTTCTCACTAGCATTTTAAATGAACTTCAAAAAATGCCTAAAGGATAACTTTTGCCCTGTCCTGTGAGGCTGTGTAACCGGAACTTGTGTGGGTCTGATATATAAGAAGACTGAATGATTTGTCTTTGCTAATTGAGTTTCTGCATTTGCAGCTGATGTGTGGTAAGCACATGGTTGATTCAGGTTTATTCAAAGTACTTGTTTTTGTCAAACATGATTGATTTACACTCACTGTTTATATGAGTAAATTCAGAGTAATTTCACAAATGCAAACGAGACTAACTGGCCATATACCTGTATCAAATATTATTCAATTAAAGTGTTGTATTACTATTAAGAATAATAGTAATCTTCAATAAAAATCAAAACAGACTGTCACTGCTTTCAATCATTTTTGTTTATCAATGAAATTTTCACATTTGATTGATAATTTGGTCACACTGTAGTTTAGGGTCCAGTTCTCACTATACACTGATACAAATTATTCAGTCAAGCATAATTAAAGTGTAAATATCAATGTTATAAAATTAAGTGAAAACTACTCAACTTTTCTGATACTGGTGTTCCCATCATGCACTGGGGCTTTAATAATTAATAAGGTTGATTTTTGGCAGTTTTCCAGCTGTAAGCTGCTTTTGTTGTAAGGTTTAGTAACTTGCCATTTTGTGACATTTGGAGGTCATTTTCTACTCAAAATGACAAATTCATGCTCAAAAACAATCCATCGAATGTTACCATCATTGTCTATTGTGTACCAAGTATTGAGGTCTCAGGGCCCTATCTTGCATCCAGCGCAATTGACTTTGTACACCGACGCATGTATCATTCCTATTTTGCACCCGCGCAAAGCGCGCTTTTCCCTCCACAGAAGCACGTCGGTTAATTAAGAAATACACTTGCGCTCCCCGGGGCGGTTCAGCGCAAAGAGGAGGCGTGTTCCAGCGCAAACGTTCCTTCATGCTATTTTGCAGGTTTAGAAAACCATTGCGCCACTAACCAGGAAAAAATAGTTTAAAGTCAGTGGCGCGTTGCGCATGTTATTCATAAGCTATTTTAGGGCGCATGCTTGGCCATAATCAATGTAGCGTGTGCACAACGTGAATGCACTTTGATTCTCTCATCTACACAGAAGCAGCAGTTTTCATTTTGGCAAATCATACATTATTACGATAGATAGATAGATAGATAGATAGATAGATAGATAGATAGATAGATAGATAGATAGACACTTTATTATAAAAGCATACATCTAGCTTACACATTTCCCCAAATTATCATACGCCTTTTTAACCGAAGTTAATTTGGGTGTGTTTCTCCATCCCCAACGTCCCTGACGAGAACGTCGGTCTCCTTGGCTGTGAACCGCTCCTGGTGCGCGCCTGGCAAATCCGCCGTTACAATAGGAATCCGCTTTAGAACAAACGCGCCTGCTCTTAAAGGGAATGTGAGATGACGCTCTGATTGGTTTATTTCACGTTACGCCCAAACCACACCTATGAATAATGAAGCTACTTCAGACCAACCCATTTTAGATTTGCGCCTGGCGCAAGAGTCATTTATCCCGCCGGGAAAATAGCAACAGCGCCAAGACCCGCCCACAAAGTTACTTGCGCTTTGCGCTTTGACACTTGCGTTTCAGATCGTTAAAATAGGGCCCTCAGTGTTCAAGTGCCGTGTTAATTATATTATATAGATATGGTATCTACACAATATCTATTCTATTATTTACTTAGATGTTCTAAGTAAAACATACACTTTAAAAGCATGGTTTAATTCAGTGTTATATTGTTAAAATATACTTCAACTAAGTAAAAATTACTCAAACTTTTACTGGTCAAGTTAAAGTTACTTATTTTCTTTGATAATTTTACTTAACTTAGTTAAGTAGAGTTTACTTAATTCCATATGTGAATTTTCCTAAAAAAAAATGTGTTCAAAAACTTGCAAAAGAAAAATTAAGTAAATTTTACTTATTGTTTTTTTCAGTGTATTAAAGCAGAACTTGGTAACTTTTTTAACTTAATAAAACTGTCTAGAAATCATTTGGATGGTTAAACAACCTGTTCTGGTGATATTGGTGACTTTCCCCGCTCCCCCCAGCGTTCCCAGGCGGAAAACCAACCTTGCAACTTGGGGACTACCGTCCCGGCAAAATAGAAATTGGAAGTCTCGTGAGAAGCGAGAACGAGAACGAGAACGAGCGCGAAACACGAATCGCTTTACGGCAATTCAACATAAACACACACGCATGTATGATGTATTACCAGATTACCCACCTCGGTAGACAAAGCTCCACACGATTCAGTTGGCTTGCTCCGATCAAAACAAACGCACATGAGCAGCGGTAGAGAGGGGGAGGAGGCCGCCGCAAGTGAGTTTTTTACGACCGTGTTGTGACATTCGCCCCCCCACAGCTGTAGGGGGAGCTCGCGGGGAAAACATGCGACAACAAAAGGGAAAATCAGCGAAGAAGTGACTAGAGTTCGCTAGAGTTGCCGAGTTCTCCTTTAACTAATTATTAACTATTACTTTTGACTCAATAAACTCCTAATCACTGCTTATTTATACTTCGTAAGGTAGTTGTTAAGTAGGATTAAGAGATGTAAAATATGGTCATGCATAATAAGGCATTAATATGTGCTTTATAAGTACTATTAAAGGCCAAAATCCTAGTAAAATGCATGCTAATAAGCAACTAGTTAATAGTAAGAATTGGACACTAAACTAAAGTGTTACCGATATATATTTTTATTATTATATATTATTATGGTAAAGAGTGTTATCAAAAACAGTGCCATCAGTTTGCTTAAAAGAACACAAAATGTTTAGATTAGAGCTGCATGATTATGGATAAATTGAGAATCATGATTTGATTTCAATATTTTTTATTAATCTGAATGAATTATTTAAAAAAAAAACGGTTTGAATGAATGATTCAATGACTCACTCATAAATACTTCACTTGTTTCATTACTGGATGAATCAGTGTTTTTGAACGAATCTCTTGAGTGAATGATTCAATGACAAATACATGTGGATCACTGCAGGTTTTTGACATGAAATGTACCCTTTCACTTTAGTTTTTTTGTTTTCTGATCTTCTTCCTCCTCCTCCTACTTCATTTGACCTGCAGTGGCTAGATTATTAATTCTTCAAATGTTTGTTTTCTTCTCGTTATCTCTTTCCCATCACATTTTTTATACCGTTGACACAGCAAGCATTTTATGGGCACAACTGCCTGTGCAGCTGACCAGCACAACAGCAGCAGCGCTACAACCGTGGGCCATTAATAATGCCAGTGCCCGTCTGTTTTGTACCAGCGACTGGAGGATGGAGGGAGGGGAGAAGAGATGGTGATCAAGCCTTTACTTGAAAGGGTTGCACTGACAGTATCATGAGGAGTGTGTGTGTGCGAGATAGTACTGGGTGGTAATGAGGGGCACATATGGGACAGGGAGCTGGCCCTCGTTAACCAGTCTGAAAGAGGAAACATCCTGTCATGGGCACCAGCCGGGGCATTAACACACACACACACACACACACACACACACACACACACACACACACACACACACACACACACACACACACACACACACACACACACACACACACACACACACACACACACACACACACACACACACACACACACACACACACACACACACACACACACACACACACACACACACACACACAACACAACACAACACAACACAACACAACACACACACACAACACAACACACGGCATTTGCAGTGCCAACAATATTAAAGAACATCCTTGAACATCAATGAAAAAGATGATTGTTAGTTTAAAGTTTTTAATGTTTTTAAGTGAAGTCTCTTATGCTCACCAAGGCTGCTCACTCAAAAATACAGTAAAAACTGTAAAATTGTCAAATATTATGACAATAAAAAACCTATTTTTTCTATTGTTTTCTATTTTAATATACTTTAAAACACTTTCAATGTTCCTTCAGGAATTATTCTGAAATGCTGATTTGGTGCTCAAGAAATACTCATTATTATAAATGATGAAACAGTTGAATACTTTTATTCAGCCATGCATTGCATTGAAAAAAAATATTTCAAATAAAATTATTTCTTTCTTTCTATTCATCAAAGAATCCTGAAAAAAGAATTATCATTGTTTCCACAAAAACATTGATAATTTTCAACATTGATAATAATAATAATAATAATAATAATAACTATTATTAATAATCGCGCATCAATAATAATTGAGCACCAGATCTGCATATTAGAATGATTTCTGAAGGATCATGTGACACTGAGTAATGGCTCTGAGAATTCAGCTTGGACACCACAAGAATAAATGATATTTTTAAATAAAATAGAAAAAAAGGTATATTAGATTGTAATAATAATTCACAATATTACTGTTATTACTGTATTTTTGATCTAATAAATGCAGCCTTGGTGAGCATAAGAGGCTTCTTTTAAAAACATAATTTTTTTTTAATGATGTGACAGATTTAAACTTTTGACCGGTGGTGCGTACAGTTGCGATGCTACCTGTTTGGGCGTGTTTGGGCCGGTGGAGCCCAGCTGGCACAATGCCCCTCGCTGTGGCGCCCAGTACAGAGGACAAGAGTGCAGGCCACTCTCTTTCACAGAGAGCCCTCACCAGCTGTCACCACAGCCCCGACAACAGCGCCTGTCACTCAAACCCTCTGGGATTTCTGCAGTCAGAGAGAGAGAGTTACAGAATCTGTCCTGGTCTCCCTCTCTCTTTTGTTTGTGGACAGTAAAATGGATTATGTTGCCAGGTTGAAGCTCCTTTGGGGACCTCTGTGTGGATGGAGTAAGGAGCTTGGCTGTGCTGCAAAGATGCTATTGCTGTCACTCCTTCTCTATCTCTCTCTCTCTCTGAACCCTTTTTACCCGCCATGAGAATGTGCTAAAACACTGCTCAGAGAATAAAGGGGGAAGCAGAGTAGAGGGAACTGACAGTGAGTCTGTCTGAATCTCTCCCATGGCTGTCAGTGGCTTTTGAAAGGAGCTGATGACACTTCTCTGTAGCACAGCTGCCTAGGTCTGGGCCGCAGACAGCATCTACTGCTGTTGTGTCTCTCAGGCTGCTAGTCGAGCTGCTAGGGAACTGGGTTAACACAACAGGACTTGCGATTACTCTTATTGGCAGATCTGTTGTTTAAAGGGAAAAAAAAAAGAGAAAAGAAAATGAATTTATTCACCCTCATGTTGTTCCAAATCTGCAAGGATTTCATTTGCAACCCATGGGATCATTGGAAATCCATATGAAGACATTTCTGCAAAATTATATCAAGCTGCTTCTTGCATGTTCCACAGCACTTTTGAAGTGAAATGTCCAGTGAGTGGCTTTAAAACGCATTCCGTTTTGTTCCAAACAGATTCATGTGAATCTGGTAACATTTGCATTGGTTTATGTATGTATCGTGGCTGTTAAGAAATTACATGTCCATTGAGTGGCGCTAAACGGTTTATACTGTATCGCATTTTAAAATAGCACCACCTACACTAAACCCCAACCGATAGTGTTAACAAAAGCAGACGTGAGGTGAAAAGGGCATTTGTTGAGGCAACCGTGCTTGCTACAACAATTCTTTTTTAGAGCTCTTTTATCATGACTTATGTTTTTCATGGGACTCCTACCCATGCTTTTTGCATCAAAAGTGCAGTGCTGTTCTGGGTGAGCTACTGCACAAGTTTGCTATGTCAGAAAAGCTAAACATATAGAGCTGGTTATGTTATGCAAATGCCTCAGAAATGGAAATGTGTTAGTTTGCAATGTATGCACAACGGTAAAAGCATCTTGAGGTCATAACCTAGTGTTGTGCAAGGAACCATGCGAAAATAAGTCTTAATGATCTTTACTCACATAATTTGTGTGAAAAGGAATCAAATTAGTTGGTGATTTACTGCCCCTTGTTCAGTGTTCATTTTATCTGGAAATTGCATTGAATGGAATGTTTAGGTAAGTTTTTGTAGTTTAGCAAAAACGTAGGTAGACTAGAGGCACGTATTTCCAATGAGACTAGGTTGTCTTTTTTTCTTTTCTTTTTGGAACGCAAAAGTAGATATTTTGAAAAATGTCTACTTGTATTTTTGTCCATACAATGCTGTATACAGTGCTGTTTTGGACCCCATTGACTTTGGGACAAAAAGAGCTGAGACATGTATCTTCTTTCTGTTCTACAGAAGAAACAATGACATAAATGATTACAGAATTTTCGTTTTGGGTAAAGTTTCTTTTTGATGAATTGTCAAACCCTAGCACCTGAAATAAAATCCAACCTGGAGAGTAAATCTTGCCCATAGGGGTCAGTAGTACCTCACCAAATATTTACATGGCAGGACAATTTGTAGACAAGGAGATGCACAAATACACACGGACATCACACTGAAAATGTTTAGTTAACTAATATAAAGAATCCTAATTTGTAGCTCAAAATGTCTGCGTGTCGGCTGATTAGTGGTGTTTTGTGAATATGACTATCCTCTCTGGAAAATCACCTACCCCAGCACCCCCTCCGGTGTCCCTCATGCCCGGCCCCGGCAGGAGACGCAGGCCTCCAGCCAAATCACTACCACATGCAAATGAGCTCTGTCCATTCAGGCTGAAACTCAGAGACAGAGAAGCGTATGGCCGACCAGTGGGACCACCCCTCCCCCGCCAATGTCACCCGCTCGCGAAAACTCCCAAGCACATGCACGCATAAACACACAGTACAGGCTTACTCGCTCTCTTTTCACTAACAAACACACACCATAAACATTATGGAGGGAGACATGCATAACCAATATGAGATTACAAAAATCAAGATCTCCTTGATTATTAACGTATTAAGGGTAATTCTACACAAGAAAGTCCACGATAAAGATATAAATATGAAAATAATTTGATCATTTAAAATATATCAAAATAATTATATATTGATAATAATAATAATACAATTATTATTCTAATTTCCTCAAATGAGGAGAAAACATTATAAAAAAAATGTATTTAGATTAAACAACTGCCAAAAATGTGTTTTCTCAGTTTGTTTAGTCTTTGTATAAGTGCTCAGAATTGGCTGTATCGCTTTGTTCTCATTCTGAGAGATGAATTAAATGTCCCTCCCGCAGACAGAAATAAAAACGAAAAGCTATTCCTGCCGGAGAAGGTATCACTCCAAACATTCAATTATCTCTGTTTAAATGTTTAAAAAGCAGCTACCCTCGTTATTATGATGCCATAGTAAACAAACACAATTATAGAGCTGTCACTCTTTGTCGCAAAAGAACTCCAGTGTTAATATTTGATCTCAGATTTAACAGTATTGATACATAATCAAACTGATGGAATAATATGCTGCATAACATGAGGTTTACATCAAATTTGAATTTATTGATTTTATTTTGAATTAATTAACAAAATGACGTGACTAATAAATTAAGTAACAAATGAAGAAAGAGAACATAATATTAATAATAATAATAATCTGTACGTAAAAAAGTATTTTTTGAATCTTGATTATATAGTACTAACTAAGCGTCTACAAAAACGTATTATCTGAACAATGGGAAAATATTTGAAGTTGCACTGGTTTCTCTAGTTCTTCTTCATACGGGGGAAACCCTTTTTGAATTGTGTGTCTTAAAGACTCTAAGTTCCTTTAATAAAAACACGCAGCACCATTAGACACACTGCATGCTGTTGTGCTTTTTCATCTTTTTTACACACTGTAACTTGTAATAAAATGTAAAAATAAGTAAAGTTAGAAAAAATAATCTCACTTTATTTTAAGACTCTTAAGACAAACAATCTAATACTGTTTATTTTTTAAGGGAACCAATTTAGTTAACATTCTCTGCATGTTTTAGAATTCTTAGTTCCTAATTCAAAGCAAAGCACACAAAATAGCAAGAACACAAAAAAAGATATGATTTCTGAAGTCTTACTGAAGTGAGAAGATTGCCCCTAGAGGGACAGGATGGTATATCCCATCACGCAGTTATAGTGTTGATATATCTATTAAACCTGATGTCAACTTGTTTCTTTTCCTTTGCTTTGGTGCAATATTAAAGCATGTCAGAATAAGATGATATATTAATCAGGTGTAAACACAGACCTCACAGAAAATACATTTCCTTGAGGTCATCTAGTGGGTTACACACTTGACCTTAAACTCTGACCTCTTGACTGACTGAGCTGTGGCTGTATGGAGGCGATAGAACTCATCTGATGTCTGACCAGAAGAAAAAAGAAAACCCAGAGAATGACAGAGAGAGATGGATGAAGAGCGAAAGAAAAACCTTAACAAGAAAAACAGACATGTAAGGGGAGAAAAATATTGCTTCTGGACATATTTGTCTTAAACCAATGAGAAAACAGTGTCTCACCTTTGTGGTGCACAGGTCACATGTTGCCTCAGGCTGACTCAGCATCTGGGAGACACTTACTTGGAGAAAGAAACAGGGATACATACAGATACATCCTGAACGGTTGGCCGCAAAAGGGCTCAGGAGGCTTCTTTATGAGCCACTGTGAGTCAGCCAGCTCGGCCCGTTTGTGTCTCTCTCTAACAGGCTGTGATAGGTGAGTACGAGAGCACACGGCCATTGTCAGAGCCACTGTTCCTCCATCTCGTCTCTTTAAAAAGCCCGGTGAATGGCTCAGATTCAGACATACCTCCACTCTCCAGCCTTCATTAGCACATCTGTATGGCCGATGGGGGGACGAGACAGGCCCAGGGCTTGAAAGGAAAGAGCCGCCGACAATGGGAAGGGCTGACGGTTATAGAAAAGAGGGAGCCGTTTGAGTGCCAATGAATAGACATGAGTAAGAGATGGATAAAAAAGGGGGAGAAGAAAAAGCGAGTGAGGGTGAAAGGGAGAGAGAAGGGTCCGATTAATTATTGCAAGGCTGCTAGGTGCCGATCTAGCTTCTCACTCCAGTGGGTCGGCGCGGGGCTCTTGCCTCCGGCCGTGTCGGCGGGCCTCATTAGCCGGCCTCTCGGGACCTGACAGAAATTGTTAGCTGGATGTGATGGCCGACTCCGTCAACCACAGACGCCCCCACCCGTGCGCCCCCCCCCTCCCTCGCCCCTCGTCCGGACAGGAGAGAGGATTCCCTCAACCAGCGAAAAAGAGGCCTAACAAGGCCGCCTGTACAACACCTGTAATCAAACCGCTCCAAAAAGCGCCCAGGGAGACCGGCAGGGTGGGCGTCTGATTGGAGGGCAGAGCGGCTGAAAGCTAAGGCCGATCCATAATTGATGTGTGTGCACAATTACGGGCCTCCAGACATGGGCAAAGTGTTGCACAAGAGCGCCTCAAGGATTGTTGAATTTTTATCTGCCGTTGCATAAAATCAAGGTTTTCTGCGATCTGGAGATGTGTCGTATAAGAAATCTGGCTGATCTCCATGAGTGAGCGCCTCGCTCGGATAGTTATGCATGAAACTGCGTCTGCGCCTCATCTTTGATTTTTTTTTTCTTTATCTCGTTCACTTACAATTCATTAGCCTGCGTATGTTTGCGGCACTAATTTGGTGCCGGGTTTTTATCTGGGGTGTTCATTTGATTTTCTCGCTTGCTGCTTTTGGCAGAGTTTATTTGCCTGGCTGTCCCAAGAGGGGACCGTCATCTAGGAAATCGGAGGGTGTTCATGCTTTGAAACAAACAGTAGAGACAAACTTCACCTCTGATGCTGCTAACAACATTCGCTAGATGGTTGGTGTCTTTTCCAACCTGATTTCATGGGAAAATGTATGTTACGAGGTGGCCATTTTGGATGAATTTGTACGAAGTGAATCGTGAATCGTGAAAACACGATTTTTAGAAAAAATAACCATGAAGGTCCACCCCTAACCCCATCCCTAACTCTTTCCCTGCCGTTGACAAAATTTTCCAGTTTTCCGTGTTTTCACTGCTCTACGGTAGGGGGCGCTATTGCGCATCTCCGGAGTACAGAATTTCCGAATCAAAACACAGCTGAAAAAGGAGCAGAACAAGCGATAAAAGCATTGCTTATACAAAGTTGTAGTCTTTGAAAAAACGCTTACCCACTTACCCACATTCAAGTGTTGATAAAAAAAGAATGCATGAAGCTAGAATTGTTTTGTTTAAAAGCAGAGGCTCTACTCTTTCCTTTGATAAATGGCATGTTCAGGTATTCATACAATAAAATATTCTACGGGCCATTTGATTTTTGTAAAAATGATAAAAAATGCTGGCCGTGGCTGGCAACTTTTTTTTTTTTTTTTTTACGCTGGCAGGGAAAGAGATAAACATAACTATCATTGGGGAGCAAGCAGATTGTACAAAAAAGTAAATTGCATACAAATTAGCCAACAATTCACCAAAACGTAAAATAATTATGAATTTCCATGAAATTGTGTTGCCTTTTCCACATCCTATTGTGTCACAGTAACTGTAAATATGTCAAGAGACGTACGTCACACGCACAATCACATCAGTGCTTTGAAATGACAGCAGTTGTAGCCGCACTACATGTCCATAAGGGATAAATCTGTACACGGGTTGCACACCTCCATATATCAGTATTGAGAGCAGCGTGTATACACGGTGTACAGTAAATCCTCCAAGAGAGGGACAGAGGAACTGAGAAATGGAGAATGTGGGGAAAAAGCATCCTGAGCTCAAGGGGGATAATGAGTGCTCTGAGGAACGCAACAATTGAAAAAAACTGACATTTACAAATAACAGAGCCAAAACCCTTTTTGTCCCACAGCTATGAGCTGTGAGTTTGTGATGAGAAAACCACATGATATATCAGCTGAGGACTTGGGAGATTTCATATATATAATGTGTAAAATATTGTGAAATGTGTTATTTGCGCTTAAACCCGTGATGTGAGCGATCTATAGGCTGCCTGTGGCATCAGAAATGAGATTCCATTAAGCAATGTAGTTAGATCAGTGCTTCAATGAGGAGCAAACTTAGAAACATGAAACATGAAATCAAGATTCTAGATTTGACATAAACTCTTAAACTCATAAAACTTGTGTATGATGAGCATTACATGAAAGAATAGCGAGCTTTTGATTCTGTACAATTATACAATATATGATAGTGTAACGTCGGTGACTGAAAAAGCGCATGACGAATGAATTACACAGTCTTTAATAGCAAACTCAAGGAGAACTGCCACATACACACAAATGACACAAACAATAACCAAACCAAGGACAGGACAGAAAATGGAGTCTAAATACACAGTAAATGAGGACACTAAACGGGAACAGCTGACAAGAATTAACTAATTAGGAACCATAGTGGCTAATGAGAACTAATACAGACAAGGCAGAAACTGAACTAAACTGAACATAATTGTGACAGAGAGATTATTCACATAATTATCAATCAATCAATCAATCAATCAATCAATCAATCAATCAATCAATCAATCAATCAATCAATCAATCAATCAATCAATCAATCAATCAATCAATCAATCAATCAATCAATCAATCCATCAATCACAATGATATATCAATGCTTGCAACTCCTCCTTAAACAAATTAAAACATGCAAGCTGTAGAAGTAATAAACCCAAGCAGCTAATGAGATTCACTGATTATTAACATTTATGAATTACTGTATATTACTGAAAAAAAAATCCTTAAAAAATGTTTTTGTAATACCGTCAAAACCCTTAATGTTCAAAAATTTACTTTTTATTTTGTTTAATTTAACTGTGACCCCGGTTGCCCCTTCAGCCTTTAACCTGCAATAGATCTTTATTGAAAGATAATTTCACATTTAAACATCCAATTACAAGATGTATTTTTTTCTAATCCAATTAAAAACTATTCATCGGCACGTTACAAATTATCTGAACCTTGTAAACCAGGGCAAAGGTAAACCATAATTTGTCTGTTGTTAGAATGCAAATCTTTTCCTTCAGTTTTCATTTAACCTTAGCATATTGTAATTACACACTAGCAGCACATTACAACTTTGATGGCAAAGTAAAACACTGCACAGATGTCTAATTGAGTTATACTATTCAAAACAAAAAGATATTAATTGATGTTATGTAAGTTTATTCAGAAGGTCTGACACTGAATATTTTATAAATTAAAAAGAAATGCTACTATTATCATAGCTACACAAGAAAATCATTTACCAGCCATTTATCCAAATTAGATGGGTTTACAGGCCAGAGAATGTTTATATATATATATATATATATATATATATATATATATATATATATATATATATATATATATATATATACCAAGAACATGGTTATTATTGTTAGCTAAAACTAATACCATAAAAAAGAAAAAATGTGAAAAATGAAAAAACTGAAACTACATAGATATTTAAATGACAAAAAAAATTACTAAAACTTTGACTAAAATTAAATAAAAAAAACAGAAAATATAAAAATAAAATCTAATAAAAAAAGTTAATAAAAACCATAATAGTATATAAATGACACTAAAATAACACTGACCCAGAATGCGAAAGAAACACTGAGAAATTGTTTCGAATATGTGCTGTTTCTTTTCAACTTCTAATTTTATGATTGCATTTAAAGAGTAACTGTTTTGAGATGACCAACATGGACAGACACAGCGATAGACGATAGAAACATGAGAGACAGATGAAAAAAAAAAAAAGGCAGATCGAGACAGAGGGTGAGAGCGAGAGGTGTACATAAGTAGCCCACGTGCAGCTTCCTGCAGCTGTGGTGCAGTATCTAGAGTCTTCACCCCTGGGTGTCAACAGGTGAGAGTGGGTGATAAGAGCTTTTGATGTTGCCAACCAGAATTTATACCTCCCAACTTTATTTCTTCTCCTAGACCTCTCTTCAGACTTCAAAGGCCCCCCCACTCGCATCTCGCTTTAATCCAGGAGCACACAGGCCCTTCAGTTCAAAGCTCCTTCCCCTCCTCAGAAGCCCCCTCCTCAAAAAACTGCAACCCAAACTTTTCCTTTCCTCTCTTTCCACAGAGTAGCAATTACATCCCCTCTCATGCGTTGACCAACCTCTGTTATTAATTAATCCTACAAAGCAGGCTCATTTCCTGCCTCTCTCCGATTGACAAGAGACGCAGGAACAGAGGAGACTCTTTTCAAAGGCCACTCGGCTCAACCAGGAAAAGAGGCTGGAAAAAAGAGTAGCGTAGACGAGAAGAAAGACTTGCTCTCCCAAAGTGAGGAGGGCGGAGGGCGCATTTGATACCACGCTACTTGGAAGTGATTGAATGCTTTGTTGCCAAGAGCTCTTTACTAATCTTCTACCTGCCAAAAAAAATCTTAAGCTCCAGAAACAGCAGTTGAAGAGAGTGCGAGAGGAGCCGAGAGGCCTGGGTGGCCGCCGGTGGACGCGCTTCTCCGGCTAGGCCCTCTCGCTCCCTACGAAGGGGGGAAAAAGAGCCTTTTTCTCAATGAGACTGACGGTTGCAAAGGCGCGGGGAGAGGGGAAATGTGAAAGAGAGGAGGGAGGGACAGAAATGAAGGAAGAAGAAAGCAAGCATGATGAAGAGATGCAGGGAGGAGAATCGAAGCAAAGAGATTAAAGCCTTCCATTCAGACAGTGAGCAGATAGTTAATTCAAAAGTACTTTATTTGTGTTGGGGGTTCATTGATATGGACAGCGATCTGTGGGAGAATTCCAGAAGGGAATGATGCGGTCTGTTGCATGCATTCGACAATCATACGACAAACTGAAGCGTTCCCAGTCATTCTAGTCAACTGGATGTGCTTCTCGACAGCGGAACAGCAGTGTTGTTGTTTCTCAGTCGGATGAGAAACAGATTCATTTTACTAGACATTTGTCAATGGAAAACGTAGATACAAAGCACTGATTAATATTGGTCAAATGAAGTGCGATTATTATACAACTCTCTGGAAGATTCTGATTGTGCAGTCTGATATTTGTGTCTATTGCAACGCAATAACTGAAACTGGCACTACTTTCTTTTCTATGTCTCTCATATGACTCTGCAACTGGCACCATCTTGCAGCTCAGTTATTGATTGTAGAAACAAATGATTTAATATTATTGCAGAGGTTGTGTTGTTGCTAGGTTGATTGATTTGGATATTGTATGCTCTGCTGAAAAATGTAGCATTGCTGTGCACCAGCATAAGGTATGATTTTCATGCTGGGATGGGATGCAGGTTGCTGGTTTGTTGGCCCCCAGCATGGGAAGTCCTACATGGAAAAGCATGACTATGCTTGTCCACCAGCTAAGAAAAGCACTATACCAGTTCTAACCAGCATAAACTAGCTTGTACCAACATGGAATTCATACTGACTTATGCTGGACTTTTCAGCAGGGAGGAATTTTTGTATTTTTTCTTAACAGAGTTAGTAGAGTGTTAGTAGACTGGTAGGGTTAGGGTTAGAATAAGTTGACAAGTAGTTGTAAAGTCACTTATAGTCAGTAGAATGTCTGTTGGAGGACCATCACAATAAAGAGCCAGCAGATATTAAGCAGACAGTCTACTAACATTCTAATGAGAGTTAGTTGACATGAAGTTACTTAGTCAACTAAATGTTCAAATAAAGAGTTACCCAATTTTGTTCATCTTTGAAGCACAAATAAAGACTTGTAAAACCTGAGAGATTTCTGTCCCTCCATTGAAAGTCTGTTTCAAGAACACCTTGACGTGTTCATGAGGTCATAAAGCAATCATAAAATCGTAAAAATCATAAAAATTCCATCGTCTAATCAGTTTAATCACTTTCCCCTCTGTTGCACAGACAAGGCTTAAGTCTAGTTCCAGACTAAAATGTATGTTTGAGCTGTTTTTAACTTAAAGCAACTAGCACTGACAAATCTTAAATGTCAGTGTCATTATTTTGTCTCAAGGTGCAGACCAGTAATATTTTAAGATGCAGACCAGTAACATTTATAAAAGCTACTTAAATGCCCTAATTGAACTAAGGCCTAATCCTGGCTTAATCTAAGTCCTGTCTGTGAAATCGGGCCTTGATGTGATAAACAGATTTAATTTAGGCTTTTACTCACAAACAACACACTAGCATAGAGCACATCAAGAATGCCTAAGCCAGCTCAACTGCACTTTCTTGCTTGATGCACGAAAACAAACCCCACTGGTTCTTGTGGAAGATCGAAAATGCTAGGATGACACATGAGAACAAACCTCATTGGTTCAATTTACCACATTGAATGTCCTCTATGTATGTACTAATGAATACTATTCTATATTCTATCTGCTCATCATACAAAACGATTGTGTTTCTTCAGAAGACCTGGATTAAACCGATTCATAAGGAGGTTTTGGTGAAATTGAGTTTCGATTAGGGACAGAATGAAAAAGATTTCATTAAAAAAAAAAAATCTTCACTTGTGTTTTGAAGATGAATTAAAGCCTTGAATTAGCGATGATTTCATGAGGGTGAGAAAAATGACAGACTTGTAACTTTTGATAAAAATAGATCAAATGCAGGTAAAATGATTTGAACTCACATTCCAGTCCACATATTTATGTAAGTAGCCACGCAATAAGTGGGTTATTGTTGTTTTAAATTAAAGACACCAGATTACATCAGGGTTAGCCTTCTTGTACTTCCGAAGAGTCTTGACCCTAGAAAACGGTGTGATAGTTTACGTGAGAGGTCAAGGCTAAAGGTGGTGGGTGTTAGCCGAGTCTTTTCCCTGCTAATAAACAGTCACAAAACACTGACAGGTGTGAAGGCCTCAGCACCAAACACCCCAAAAACCCCACACAGGAAAAGAAAAAGCTAAATATTCAGCTATTGGGACACACACAGGGGCATTCACAGGCCCTGAGCGCTGACCCCGAAAGAGCACCACTCACCCCCAAAACGGCCAGATGTCTGTCAGGACCAAGAGAACGTTTGTCAGACTGGCCTGCTGATAGCTAGCGCTGTTATCCATGCTCCACATGGCAGCCTGTGTTTTTCTATCATTCATCAAGCTGGTGTCACCAGTCAGGTTGGAGCGTTCATTTTCTCCCTGTGCACCGGGTCAAGTTAAATGAAGGGTGAAAGTCTAAAGCAAACAAGATTAATGGCAATACCTGATTAAGAGTGATTTCCCTTTCCTGTCCAGTGTGTGGTCAGAAGCCGTAGTTAGTACGGTTTCATTATCCTGTTTCGTTACAAAACCCAACTCACTGTTTTTCCAACTAATAAAATTCGAGCTCCCGCAAAAACGTGGATTACTCACAGTCAAATGCTCTGCCAAAAATCTATTTATTTGAACGGTGTGGAGGAATGAGCGCTGGCACTCTGCATACAGAGACTCCTTCTGGGTAATGTGGTCTCATGGGAGGGTCTTATGAACCATTAACAAACTTGCCACTTCAGATGGGCGGCCATGATGGCAAGACAAACAAACACTTTAAAAAGTTAATATTCCTCTCCTGCTTGGACGGACTGATTACTTGTATGCTAATTCTGCCAGTGTGTGTAATTCATCAAACTGCCGCTTCTGCTAAGGATCATGAACTGGCCTCACATTTTGGCAGGTTTCCCCCTCTGTTAAAATCACATCATTAGATTACATGAATTATTCGGCCTCTTTAATTAGCAGAACTTCTCTGCATTCTGAGATTCGGATTCATACAGTACATTATAAAATGATCTCATTATTGTTACATAATGTTTTTGTTGTATTTGTGTTCATCTTAGTTATTAAAAACAATTCATTTGAAATAAATTATTTCCAAATACATAATTTAACAGCAACAGAATTTTAGGTTCAAAGTTTATTTGAACCATTCTTGATTTTTTGATAAGCACACACACACACACAATCTCACTCCAGCACCTTTCTTCATTCACTTTGCTTCTGAGCAGGCACTCTTCTGTTATCTAATTAACCCAGATTTGATTGTAGGAATAATTCATTTAGTTGCAGTGTTACGGAACTTCAAAGCCGTGGACAGATGCTGATCCTGCAGAAATGAAGCCGAGGGAGGAAGACACTGAAGAAGACGAGGAGTGATGAGAGAATGATGAGAAGCAGAGAATGATCAAGGATGTGATGCTAGAAGTGTACAAACCACATGACCGGGCACATAACTGTAGGCATATATGAGAACTTGAATTGTTTAGTTAGTCAGTTTACATTAATTGTTTTATGCATGGAAATGTATAGTTCCTTAATGATCAATGTCACTTTCCCTGCTGGCCTGTGTAAATTAGCCATCCTTCCTGTAGGATTCCCATTATAGGTTGACTGGATATGTTAAAAGAATAGTTCCCAAAACACAAACCCCCTCTGTCATTATTTACCCACTCACATGTGATTGCAAACCTGTACCTTTTTTTTTTTTTTTTTTTTTTACCAATGGAACATAAACAATGCAACAATTTTCAATAAATAAATAAATAAAAATACAATAAAGCACCTTAAAACTACATTAGTTCTGTCATGAAAATTCTCTGAGTGTTAAGTCTGGCATGGTAATTTATATAACATGTTGATATGCTTGGTCTTTGGGAATATATCTGCTAAGCTGCTGCTGCTGTTATTGCTGCTGTAGAGCAAGTAAGACACAGACATACTGCTGTGAGCAAGTAAGACACGCTGCTGCTGCTGTAAAATATGAACACATGAATTAACCGTAGCAGATCTATACAGGTGGAGCTGGGGAAGGTGGAGGGTTATTGAAAGCATGCTGAAACTACAGCATATGCTAACAAAGTATTTAAAGGTTGAGCACATGAGAAACCAATCAGCTGTGCCCTAAAGAGAACGATGTGATTGCAGTTAAATTACCTGTCAGCCTGCACCAATCTAGAGTTTCATGACAGAATTTTTGATTTCTCTGCTGAAGTTATAAGATCAAGTATGAAGCCTTTGTTGCTGGTTGGACGTAAAAAAAAACAAAACAACAAAAAAAACATTAGATGCCAATGTGTCTGAATAAAAAGTAATCAAATTAATAATTAATAATCAGTGAATTTTTTTAATCAATTTAAGATATTATATGGCTTCTGAAGAATACAGTGCACTATTGTTAGAATTATCTTATTATTATTTGTATACTATTAAAGAATGTATTGATATTTTGAATTAGCTCTTATTTTTAATTTTTCAGTATTCATTTTAAGTTTTAAATTTTAATAATAATGTTTTTTTGTTTAAATATTTCTAATTCTGTTTATATATTTTTTATTTCAGTCTTAATTTTATTAATTTTAGTACTTCAACTTCAATTTATTTTATTTCAGTTAGTTGCCAAGGCAACTTTTCTAATTTTATGTTTTAGAGCTTGACAGCCCTTTGTCACTATGAACTATTGTTCTATTGGATAAAAAATACTATATGCATTTGGAATGACATGAAGGAAAGGAATTAATTATATAATTGTTGCTGATCTTTTCCTATATATGACAGTTGGCAGGGATTGCTATTCATTTACAAAATTTGAAATATTACATATAGCTGCAAATAGTGTCGTTTAAAGGCAGTAACTTAGTCTATGTATATAGTACACATCTTTATGTAAACGAATATGATATCAGTGCCTGATATATTTGATTGTGTATGTGCATGAACCTCCAGCATTGGCTATTTTGTACTGATGTCATCTAATAACATAGTTGTCCCGAGTGGGCCGTTGTGCACATTGTTGGTTTCTTCCGCATGCCAGCTGGCATGACATTGGCCATGCCATCGACACGCAGCACAATACCCCCTCTAGAACAGGGGCTCACTAAAGTACCAGGAGCCCCTGTGGCATAGAGGAGGGCAAGAGGCCCAGTGCAGAAAAACGGCAGGTGTTTTCGGCAGCGCCACAAGACTGCAGCAGAGAATGGAGTATTCAGAAGTTTCACACTCTCTATCTCTCTTTCTCTCTCTCTCTCAAAAAAAAAAAAAAGGTACAAATGCTGTCTATGGGGCGTTTATTAGGTATTAATATGTATACTTAGGTATTAATACTGTATGTCTAAGGGACCATTTACACAACACCGTTTTTAACTAAAAACAGAAAACTTTTTATGTACTTTGGTTGTTCATTTACACGACAACAACGTTTTGGTGGCCTGAAAAAGCTAACTTTTGAAAACATGTTTTAAAGTGCAAGTTTTTGAAAGCAATACTGTTTTCGTCTGTGTAAATTACTAAAACGCGAATTTATGAATAACATTGACATCATGTGCATTCATATCTGTTCAGTCTATAGGCGCATATAGGAACATCACCAACTAATGGCCTAGAAGCAGAATACAGCGTTTTTAGTCGTTTTTCGTGGAACCGTGTTAACGGGGATCATTTTGATAACGTTGTAATCTGTAACCCGTTTTTAGTATATCGTTGAGTAAATGGATCTTAGATCGGATCTCGACGGCAGGAATATTATATACATCCATTTTGACTGGTGTACAAATATGTCAGTAGAGTTTTGCCTGACACCCAAAATCAGTTAACAGCAATTTTGTCTATCAGTCTGAGAGGTTGACAGAGGAAGCCAAGGAAGAGCTGAAAGCAGGAGACGAAGTGATGCAGGTGCTCAGACTTTGTCTGAAATTCATCCGTACTTTGCCCCGTACTTCATCTGACCAATACAAATCCAACAAGTGTTATTATACCAAACAAAAGCAATGGAAAATTACTGCTTCACAACATCATCACGTGATGTTAATAACCTCGACATTGAGACATTTTCTAATCTCTTATTTGTGAAGACAAATATCTCTTGAAACCACATAATCATAAGATGCAAGCACTGTAAGGAAAATAAGTAAAATGATGAGTGATATAATAAAAATGTATAAATTATTACGTTTAAATTGAAGAATTCATATGCATCTTTAAGGTACTAATAAGCACCCTTTAGGGAATAAATAAGGTACAAAGATGAGGCAGAAGTGTCTACTTTTACTTTCATGTCTCAAATACCCCCTGTTCATTACGTTAACGTTATTCTCCCCTTATAAAGTCAGGGCAACCAAGTGTGTGTGTGTGTCTCCCAGGAAGTTGCCAAAATTCTCCTCCTGTTAGATTTTTTACACTGAATGAAAGTGACAGTTCTGCATTTGTACAGCTAAACTGGGAAAACAGAGAAACAAACACAGCTGGGACAGGAGGAACGAATGCAAGCAGTCAAATCTCTGGAAAAGTAGCTGGAAAAGAAATAAATGCATAGATAAATCAATTTTACTGCAGTACAGGTAACATCAACAAGAATCTCCCACTTTTAGAACAGTAAAACTCTTCTTGAAGGAAAAGTGAAAATTCCGAGTCTTTGGCAGCATCCAATTAAAGACCTTATAACCCACGGACACACAGCGGCGAATGTTTACGCGAGCACGTCTCTCCAGCGAGCCAAGACAGCATGTCTGTGGATCTCATTAGAGCGGGAGCTTGTGTATCTATACGTATGTGGTATAAGTGGTTAAGGTATAAGTGAGTAGATTCACTGTTGACGTGTGAATGTGTGGGTGAGTGCGTAAGGCCCGGTGACAGTTTAAAGATTGTTTTGATGTTGCGATTCGTCTCCCCTCTTTCACCATGTGGCTTCGCTCTAGACCCTGCTGACATCACAAAAATCCTGCCCTCCCAATCCCAGCCCTCTTTTAATCATTCCTTCCAAACCTGCCAGCGTATGCCCTCTGTTCCCCTTTCCTACGGTCTCGCTCTCTCGTTTTCTCTCTCTTTCTGCTTCTGTCCCTCCCTTCAGGCATCTCCTCTCTGCTCCTGTCAGTTCAGCACTTTAGGGGAACGCTGAAGCTTTGAAATGCATATTCAGGGCTGCTGAACGCTGGCATGTGTACTCTGCTGAGTAATTGAGGAGGCCAAATGTTTAATTACATGTGACAGGCACAGCAGTGGGGGGCCACGGCGTAGCAGCCTACAAAACAACACCCAGCTCTCCTCAGACCTCCACTTATACTATCACCCAAAACATGGGAAAGATTTTTTTTTTTTTTTTTTTTGCTGAAAGCATTCCGCTAGGGTGAGTGCGTTGACTAGAAGGAAAAGGGTCAGATTTGAAACAGGAAGTGTGTTGAAGGGAGGAAGTAGAGAGCACCTGTGCAGGTCAGCGACATCAGATAAAACCACGCTAATTTCAAACTTACCCTTTGACTTGCCTTTTGATTCCCACGTTGCATCGCAGAGGGAACGCAGTGGCGGCAACGAGGTTAGCGGTGTTTCTGATTAACTGAGCTCGGGCTTAAATCTTTATCTGATTAACCTGCCTCATAAAGTTATACTGCCAAAACGCATGTTTCAGCGTTACGGCAAATTATCCTGTTAGTGGCACAACAGGGATGGAGAGTGAGGTTTAAGTGCTGAATCTCTAAGCCTGTAATGATCCCAGTGGCCAGCTCTGTATGAGACCTCTACTCATTCATAGAGCTATACATTGTAAAACTACACAAGAGCCTTTTATCCTATAATGACATTTAATGAGGGGTCGAATGTGCTATAAATGTAGCATAACAGCTCAGCTTTTGAAAACACTTTTACCCTAGTGGGGGCTTACAGATTTGACTGCAGGCAAAAAATACAAATAAAATAAAAACCTGGACACAGTTTCTTCAAAAGCGGCTTGCAGCAAGCACTCATCTGCCTTGTAACGCAGACATGTCTGGCCATTTAAAAACATGAAAATTCAATCTAACATGTTAAATTTGTCTCGCACATGGGGGGTCAGGAAAGGGGTCTTGAGGCATTAGCGTGTGAGTGCGAGCATGTGTGTGAGCAAGCAGCAACATGCTGGAAACAATCATGTTGCGGTGAGTTACAAGCAGCCACATCTGCTGGTCTTCTCTCATTTTACTCAGGACAGAGCAAAAATATAAAATCAAAAACAACAGAATCAAGTGAGCTTTGTCATTAAAACTAAATTTATGGTTTTTATTGTGATCCCTCGCAGAGTTCACAGAGATAAATGTAACAGGGCAAGAGTAGAGTGAACACCATAGGCCGCAAGACCAATATGTCAAGTTAGGTCATGCCCATAACTACTTTGGCATTCTTAAAATGTCTATTTTAATTTTTTTGAATTCTGAAAAAATTCAAAACCGATCAGAATTATTTGTATTTATTCTTGCCCTGTTGATCCTGTTGCAGCTATCACAAGGAGCTACCATAACTTTCTTTGGATTGATTGGTTATTTAAGTCATGTTGATGCAAACAATAGATACAGTAGAGTTTGAAGAAAAACAAATCCAAGTTATCAAAGTTACCCATTTATTCCAATAAGGAGACTTAGCTCTTCCAAAACATGCCTAAAAGCTGTTGTGTGGTTTTTAAAACTTCAAATAAAGGGGGGAAAACAGATTTTATTTCTTTACAAGCCAGTTGAATAAAAGATGCTAAAAGGAGACTCTGAATACTGAATACAGGGGCCAGAAAATATGTCTGGGGTATCACACAAACATGCACATCTGCATCACCTTGTTTTGCAGATTTAGGTCAGATAAATACACAAGATAATTCATTCTGATGGGATTGTTTTTCATCATACCAGTGTTTCACGTCAAGTTCCAAAATTGACAACAAAAACAAAAAAGCTACATTAATGTAGCTCTCAGTAAATTAGTATCAAACTAAAGTATTCCACAATGTTTGAAGCATTTGACATTTAGCTTTGTCTGAGGAACGGGACAATTCATTTAAATATTTAATCAAAATTTGTTTCCGCTCTGGAATGGCGTTCCTTTTCTGATGACGTCAGTTTGACGGCTTGGGCTGAATATCCTTTACCACACCCCTCCAACTGTCAGTCTGCTATGAGCGAAGGATGGAGAGGGGGTGCACTAAAGTAAAACCCTGTCCTCTATTCAATATTCTGTTTCCCTTAGAAATACGTCACAACACTGAAGTAAAGACGGTTGCAACTTCCGGATTCACAGGCACTTCAATATCATTGTATATTACATATTGATTGTTATATATCATCATCATTATATATGTATCATCATCACTGAACTGTTCCTGTAACTAAAATATAATTATTCATTTTGATAATATACACTAGAGGACAATAAACATTGCCTAGCAATGTCACATATTGAAACTTTCAGCTGCTGTTTAATGCTCACTTTTTTCATAAAGAGCAAGACTTTTAGTTTCCATCTCAGCCCGACTCATTCAAAATGCTTTCTGCAGCCTATGATGATGTTTACTTACTGAGCTCAGCAAAAAGTTACAGTTACACATGCTCAGTAAAAGTTTTCCTTCTGTCTGCAAAAAAAAAAAATAAAAAAAAAATGTGTACATCTCAAAAAACTGATTTTGATGTATACATATTTTGGGGATTTTGGAAAATATTTTTCTAAAGTTCTAAAAGTTTTCTAAAGTTTAAAGTTTTCATTATATTAATCTGATACTTGCTTTATCAGATTAACATGAATGACAGATGCTAACACTTTAAAGGATTTCATCATGGCTGATGGGGTCTGGCAATTCTATAAATAGTTATGAAATGAAACTTGTATGACTAAACTGAAGCATTTAATCTTTAAAATGCATAATGAACATTATATATTTTTCAGTACCAAAACTGTACTTGACTTATCAGCTGATCAACAAATTTGAGTTAAAAAGGATTAAACTTATTTCAGATAATTATACTGTAAATCTCATTAGAATTGTATTTCAAACATACATTATTACTGATTACCCTATAAACATGAAAAATGATTCTGTAAAATAAGTATTAAAGCAATTAAAATATTACTTTCAGTTGTGTTCTTATTTAACATAAAGAAGGTTAATTAAGATGGGCGATTGTGACACTGATTTCCTCTATTAAATATGATATTATGATTTAGTCTTTCTCATCAAGTCCATTAATGATATAGTTAATTTTTCACATATAAATTAGTTTTATATACCAAAGATAGATAGATAGATAGATAGATAGATAGATAGATAGATAGATAGATAGATAGATAGAAAGGTTCATAGATATGCTAAAGTTGACTAAAAAGAGGAATAAAAAATCATCTTTTGGAAATTGAACTTAATGCCTTAATTAAAAAAATTAGGAAAAATCCAACCTTTAAGGACACCAATTTTCTTTGTGAATGAATAATGTATCGTAAATAAATAAATGCTCTTCCTTAAAATGCAGGGTGCATAAGTTTGGACACCCCTATGTTAAATTCCCATAGAGGCAGGCAGATTTTATTTTTAAAGGCCAGTTTCTTCATGGATCCAGGATACCATGCATCCTGATAAAGTTCCCTTGGCCTTTGGAATTAAAATAGCCCCACATCATCACATAGCCTAGGGGCGTCCAAACTTATGCACCCTGCATTTTAAGGAAGAACATTTATTTATTTACGATACATTATTCATCCACAAAGAAAATTGGTGTTCTTAAAGGTTGGATTTTTCCTAATTTTTTTAATTAAGGCATTAAGTTCAATTTCCAAAAGATGATTTTTTATTCCTCTTTTTAGTCAACTTTAGCATGGGTGTCTAAACTTATGCATAGCACTGTATATGTAATACAATGAATCCTTTGTGTCCTCAAGTTTCTGCTTAGATGCACCTTAAGGATGGATAGCATGTGTCTTCTGTGACTCCACAATGACAGCAGAAGACTGTTCCTTTGAAGGACATTAGTCCAGAGACAACAAACAAACCACTCACTGTCTGCCAATGTTATGAATTGTTGAAGGTGTTGACCAGAGTTGCGGTGAGGTCAGTCTGCTTTCAAAGTTGGCTCTCTGCCAACTTTACTCTGTTAATGGAATTTCATTTCAATTGAGTGCAGTTGTTGCCATGACAAAAGAGCAATATGAGGAGGCTTACATCACCATGAAACTGTCACTAAGGAAGTTAACGGCCAAGGGCTCGCCCTTTGACCCCTGCTCTGTTCCTTAAAGCCAAAGCAAGCACACAACTGCACCTTTCTCTTTCTCTCATTCTGCCAGGAATGTTTTAGCATAATAATACCTCAGGATCTTCATGGTTTTATCCACAATATTATTTATGTTGTAACTGCAGAGGACATTGTAAACATTTTGCATATCTAAAAATGTTTTATATGACCATCAGTTTTCCCAATAACATCGCATGATAGGCCTACAGGAAGTTTTTAATAAAAAACATAGCTAGACCACAAAAATAGGTCAAGATGAACAACCATTCAAGTTTGTGGCACAGCCACCGACCATGTTCAGAAACCATCCTCTGGTTACTGATCTTAGCAGGGTTCCCGCTCTTTTCCTCTCCACAGACTTTAAATTCATTCGGATGCACCAGAGCTCCCTCAGCACAGTATGGGCCCAAGCTCCTGCTGAAAGCCTGGCTGAAACCTACAAGACGATGCACTTAGCGCATGCTGATTCCACTTCCCGGTGAGGTCAAGGGCCGTGAACCCGCTCTTGTGAACGCAAGACCCTTTTTACAGTGCTCTTTTCTCTTTTGTTCCTGTCCCCTTACCCTCCTCGTACCCCTTAAAGCTAACTTTATTCTGTTCTCCTTCAACAAACACATCCGGATCATTGGCTATTTATTTATAACTTTAGCGGTACTTTTCTGTTCCTTATCATCAGTATATGTGAGGAATAGTGTCATACCAAATATTCCACATAACAATACCAACATGCAGGTTTCAATTATTCCAAGTTAATTTAAATAGAAGGGAAAGTAATCAGTTCTAAGAAATAAATATTTCATAATTATTTATACCTTCCATAGATAGATGGATGGATGGATGGATGGATGGACGGACAGACGGACAGACAGAGATAGATGCAGGCACATACATACACTGATTGCCTTAATATGTTTTGAATTAACATTTTTCCAGTGGTTTATGCAGTTCATAGACTAAGGGATTTTAACAAACATATATTTTTACCTGGCTCTACTATTTCTTCCCCTACTCTCATTTTCTGCAGACCTTGCAGTCTAGTTAATGCTGACTTTAAAATGCCTTTGTTAAATGTCGGTTTACCTCTCTTTGAAGAATATGCTCTCCCTAAGAGCATTTCATAATTCTTTACACGACAACATGATGGATTATTCTGATTTTAGATCATAACTTTGACAGGCAAAAAGGGAAAAATCTCAAAAAGGTGGCTTGTGTTGAGCATTGCAAGTCACTTGCTGATAGACAATAAATCTTCCTGATGCATATTTTACAGAGAATAAGTATATTTTGACTCCTGAAGGTTAACCAATTTTGAGGCCGATTTTGATGTGGAAACACAGTGTAACACCTCAGTCCTTGTCCAGATAGCATAAATGTTCTAAATTAACCTTTTTGTGAAGTGTTACCGATGAAATCTTTCTTGCATATGTGGTTTACGAGCCCGATCTTACAGGAAAACGTACAAATTCTACGAGGTGGCTTATTCGTACGAATTCATACGACCTGACTCGTACGAATTAGTACGTTTTTTGCAAAATCGTACATATTTTACGAATTGGCCAATTCGTATGAATTCATACGAATGACCTACCCCTGACCCCGTACCTAAACCTACCCATCACGCGGGTTTAGACAAATCGTACAAATTCGTACGAGTGAGGTCGTATGAATTAGTACGAATTAGCCAACTTTTTATCATTCGTACGAATTGGTCGTGAGATAGCGTAGGGTTTACAGGGACTCTCCACAGGTGTAATGGTTTTTACACTGTACAAACTGTATATTCTACCCCCCTAACCCTATACTAAACCTAACCATCACAGAAAACCTTTGCCATTTTTTGAATTTCAAATAACGCAGTCTAGTATGTTTTTTTAAGCCATTTGGTTTACGAGGACACAGAAAGTTTCCTCATAAACCATGTTTATGTTGTAATACCCATGTCATTGTACACATTAATGTCCTCATAAACCATACAAGAACAACACAGTAAACAACTATATGATCATTACATATTTTTACATGACCTTAACTCATCAAAATAATTCAAGCAGTTACAACTTTTTTTTATAAGTTATACAATATTTGATCAATTTGATTCAGTCAGTTTAATATAATTAAGTTGAACTTGTACAGTCAACTTGATACTTTAAAATTTAAGGCAGCAACTGAACTCAAGTTTTTAAGTTAATATAAATATCATTGTGACCAAAGTTTTCAATTAGAAATGTCCCTCTTGAACAAGATATGTTGTTGTTGTTGTTGTTGTTGTTTTTTCCCCAAAAATAGCAGTAGTTAAAGTTTACCATGTCATAAAATTCTCATGATATGAACGCTTACAAAAACTAAACAATCCCAAGTCCCACAGGTGTATAAACAATCCCAGTCAGCAATGGTTTACAAAGAGATAGCCTGCCATTGCATACACACACCACCACGACAGGCCTGACAAAAGCCTGACTCTCTGATACACACAAAATAATTCAAATGTCAGGATTTGAATGTCATCTTCAAAGAGGCCTTTCCATCAGTCCTGAAGTCATTATATGGGAGAGGAGAATAAAAAGAGAGCGACATTGTTTTATGTACGGCCGCTTGATGCCAGTCTAATTAATAAAGGGCCTTTCTTTTCCTTTTGAAAAGCAGGTGAAGGGAGTGCGAGATTAAAGGTGCTTATTGTTTCTTTTGCTGATTTTACAGGTTGGGTTTTAATTTGTGAGAGGCGGCGAGGAGCCTCAGTCCAGATGGTACGATAACCCCGCCGAACGCTCGCACAAAAACCAACCTGATAACAAAGATATGTAGATGAGAGAGAGAAAGGGGGAGAGAGAGGGGAAGAGAGAGAAGGGGAAGAAGAGAGCTGGAACGTTGCCAATTGCTCCCAGCTCTCTGTAGCAGAGGAACAAATTGATGTGTCCAGCAAACGATGTTTCCGGAGCAGCAGGGGTTTGTTCTTCACTGCCAAATCCATCTCCCTTTCATACGATAGCCCAACTAATGAGTAACCCCTGCGCAATACTAAATAAACATTCAGAGCAGAAACCTCGCACCTTAAATGAGTTTCATATTTTGGAGCTCCGAGGGCTGTATACTTATGCTATATCTTAATTGCGTACCTGTTTCAATGAAAGTAACGAAAAGGACTGTTTTAAGAAGTGGTCTTTATGATGTTCAGTTGTTTAAAACTAACAGTGCAATCCCATCCACCCTGAGTACTTTCACCTGATGAGTGAGTTAGTGAGGAAAATGACTAGTGGTAAAATTATAATTTGAAATTATTCTGATACTTTGTGTTTTTATAGACATTAAAAAGATGTTATATGGGTTTGGAAGATGAAACATAAAAGTCACATTAAATGCATTCTGGTACAGAATGTTTACAGTCTACTGTGTAGATTTTGGGATAAAATATATTATCCATCCATCTGTTATTTATTTATTTTCTATCCATCCATCCATCCATCCATCCATCCATCCATCCATCATCCATGTTATTTATTTATTTATTTACAGAACCCTATGGAGGAAGCGGTTTGGAGAACGGATGTTTGTTTGTTTATTTATTTTTTATCAAACCAAATGTCCCCACAAGGACAGTAAAACCAAAAATCTCATACACTGATAGATCATACACTCATACATCAGATACACTGTGGGAATCAGCCAACAGTTCCCACGAGGAAAACAGATTAATATGCATACTAAATAATGTTTTAATTAAAATCTCAGAATGCAAAGAGGTTTCTATGAGGGTTCATTTTAGTGGTAGGATTATGGTATAAGATGGCAAATATTATCTCAGTATAAAATAATAAAGTCAATGGAAAGCCCCCACAAAGATACAAAAACAAATGTGTGTGTGTGTGTCAAGAGTCCTACTCCTGGTATCATGCCTCTGCCCTGCTTTACTCTTCAGTCTAGACAGAGATCCTGATCTCCAGTGGACGGCAGGTCGGAGATGCTGAAGGTTACTCAACCACCTATAAGAGCACATTATAAAAGAGTTTTTTGCTCACACGCACACACACACACACACACACACACACACACACACACACACACACACAACTTATATTTTTTCTTCCAACCTTGCCTTAACTGCAGTGTGTTGCTCTGAAGGAGGACAGGTCCCTGACACACTTGATCCACAGAGATGTAACCTAACCTCCAAGGATAGGACAGGAAAGGACATATTACATCTCAGGTAGGCCGAACGATGTTTAAGTTTTATGTAATGTAAATCTCAGATCAGGAGAAGAGTACTCAGTGCCTCTTTTGGATTTTGACAATGGTGTGGAATAAGGAGAGAGAGAGAGAGATGGCTTATAGCTCTAGGCTTGATAAGAAGAGTCATTATGCAGTGTGATCGATGCAGCCTTAGGGTGTGCGTGCACAAATACACACACACAAACACACACATAAGTGTTTGTGTGTACGTGTTTGTTTCTGTCACCTTACATGTGTACATCTCACATTGAACATATACATGTACAAACATATTCACACACTATACTACAAACAGATATTGATTAGCAATGCTGCATCTACTTGACTATATATATATATATATAATGTTTTCATGTCATAACGTACTATTGTGAAAGTAATCACATGAATATAAGTCTTTTTTTCAATAATCTGCCCCTGTAATAATACATTGTGTGAAAAGGAATAAAAGTTGTTGGTGTTTTACTACTAATAGTTGTCATTTCAACCGGAAATTCCAGTGAATTGTATGTATAGGTAAATTTCTTGGAGTTATGAAAAAAAAAATGTAGGTAGAGGTATAGCCCATGTTGCACATTTCATAGAACATTTCATACATATTTTATCTACTTTGATTAAAAAATCACCTGCTAGATTAATTCAATGTAGTAGGTTGACCAATGACCAGTGTTGGGGAAGCTACTCTGAAACTGTAGTTTGACAAGCTACAAGCTACTCGTAAGTTAAAGTAGTTAAACTACAGTCAAGCTACCCTTTTGGAAATGTAGTTAGCTACACTACAAGTTACTATCAAAAAGTAGCTAGCTACATTGAAACTACTTTTGATTTTTTTGAACAACGTATATTAAAAATAACTGAATAAGTGTCTGATATTTTTAAGTAAAATACTTAGTGTTTAAAACAATGCAATACAATTATGATTTCAAAGAGTATTATTTTATTACACACAACACTCAAATATCTCAGACAAAAGTGTCAAAAGTGCAAAATTGCAACAAATACAACATTGCAGAAAATACATTGAACAACCGCTCACATGTGGCACTGGCAGGGAAAGAACTATCTGGTGTAGTTGCAGTAGACAGTCTCTTTGAGATACATGAACTTGGACAAATAAGGCCATGGGTAATTAACGTTAGTTGTTTCTCCATCTCCATCCTCCAAATCTGCCGACACGTCTTGCTCCATCATGGATAATATGGGTGTGTCAACCCACTTGACTTCTGTACGTCAGTGAACCGTTAGCGCAAGATGCGTGATTAAACAACAGGTGGCGGTAATGGCAAAAAATTTGTTTGTAATCTAACAAGAAGAAGAATATCCTTGCATCGCGCTGATTTGTGCAGGCTCGACAAAACGCAATGTAGCTTTTGCTCGCGCTACACCGCTACTTGCTGCAAAAAGTAGTTAGCTACTGGAAAAGCTACACTGGATAAAAAGCAGCTGAGCTACTGCCAAGCTACTGAAAAATGTAGTTAAGTTAGTAGCGTCGCTACTTGTAGTTAACTACTCCCCAACACTGCCAATGACTAATGTCGTTTTATCTGACTTTTAAGGTACAGAAGGAGTTTCCGCTACACTTTTGGAACATTATTTCTAATAATAATAATACTTTGTTAAGAAAAGTAATCGAAATACAAATATCAATACAAATACAAAACTATTAATACAAATACAAATATCAAGTGCGACTATCAAAGTTAGCAATGCTAGTCATAGTTCTGTCATTGTATACTGTAATGTTACGCTAAAGTGCCTAAATGATACGCAGCAAGATAATAATAATTAAAAAAATGTTTGGCTATTCTAGTCATGACATTGCCATAATTGCTAATCAATTGCTTTTTTTGTTGTTGCAATTCTGCTTAAGATTTTAGTATGAATTGTTCTAAAGAAGAGGAAGAAAGTGGTGGAAGGTTAGGATGGGGGGGGGGGGGGTCAATTACCCTTTAATGGGCCATCAGTTTCTAATATCTACATTTTCATCGTTCTGTAATTGCTACAAAATGCCTTTGCTTGTTCTTTAGAAGAGAGACTTCACTGCAGCTCATCCACTTACTTATTAATGCAATAAAAACTAAAAGTGCACATGAGAAGGGGGGTGGTGGGTATGGGGGTTAGAACGAAAGAACTGGAATGGGGAGTGGGTGACGGGTAGAAAGAGAGGGAGAACAAGAAAGAGATACTTATTTAAAAAAAAAAAAAAAAATCCTTGTATGATGGAATCCTCCAGAGATCATTAAGTTCTCTTTCATATCAGCATGTAAGGACTAGAGTGACGGTCCGTAAGCGGCGGCCCTGTCGTCGACACTGATTAATTTTCTCGTATAAGGGGTGCTCCATTTGAAAGGTGCTTTATTTGCATTAGCATTTATAATTACTTAATGACGAATCAGATATGGTTCATTGCAAGCAAGTGCAGAAACAAGCTGTCTGCGGCCACTGTTTCAATTAGAGCACCATTGAAAACATGTCCCCCATGACCGTACAGTACAAGCTGCGTTTTATTAATATAACTGTGAAATTAGGCCACTCTTTGCCGTTATGGGAGGACTATCTTTAGTCCAACCCTGACACGTTTTGTTTCACTATAAACAGGTTTGAAAAAGTAAAAAAAAAAAAAAAAAGATTATAGGTCTGTTTATCTAGCTTATCTCATAACTTTCATTGAAAAAGTAAAAGCTGTGATAACAAACTAACTGCAGTGCCACAGAGAGGGACCACAGGCTTGAAAAATCTTTCCCAACAAGGTTATAAAGTTTTCAAGCCTTTCATTTGGAAAACTGCTTCTCTGGCAACATCTCCTTTAATCAAGCCTGAATACAATAACTCCAGCAGGAAGCCAGAATAAATTCTTCATTATTAAGCATCATTGATTCCCTCGAGGCAGTACTGGGGGTGTTTAGGAGAACTCGCAGGAATAAATATTGCACGGTCGGGGAGGGTTTGACAGGGCAAGACTAGACTACGATAGAATATGTTGAGCTGGACTTAACTAACCTAAGCTTGGCTACATCCCATTGAAATGAGAAAGCACACAGAACAACATAACAATCCCAAAGGAATTTCTCTTTCATGAATCAGATGGGCTTTATTGTGCATGTCCTATCAGAAGCCTCTGTATTGTGAAAGTGAAATAAATAGACAAAGAAATTCCAATAATAAGCCTGAGGTTATCTAAAAAAAAAAAGAAAAAAAAAAAAGATCCTTTGCTGTACTATTCGGTGCAGGCTGCCAAGTTAGCATGTAATCCTTTGATGAACATGCTACCGAGACTTAAAATGAGAAAACATGCCAGTGAGAGTGAAAGAATGGGTCAAATGAGACGAAATGAGACATGTAGGAGCGATTGGCATCGTTTTAAATTTTCAGCGAATTCAAAAGGAAATAGATCCTGAAAAACACTCGTTAAATGAAATGCCTTGCCACCACGGAAGTAGGACTTCAGAGGACAAGGAATGTGCTAGTAACCCTGTTGCAGTGGATTGTCAGTTGCCTTTGTTTGTTGAGTCATGGGGCACTGGACAGCCCTCACGACCGACCTCCACTCCTGTCTCTCTGCCGTCTTTTGTCCTACCCTGCTCTCTCAGAGTCTGGAGAAGCAGGGAAAGGAAGATGTATGGTAATGTGCTGTCCAGCTGTACTGAGCTGCCCGGCTGCAAACAAAACACTTTATAAAAGGCCCATGGAGAGAGGTAAGGGGATACATCAATCAATTAACAATTACCCTGTTGCTAATCAGCTGTCCCTGGCCTCCATCGAGCCCCGGCTTTGTAATCCTGTTGGCAGCATCAATTAAATTCTTAAGGTTACTCTATTGAATTTTCCAGATAGAGGCAGAGAGGCGGGAATGAACTGTAACCGAGGCTTAATCGCAGCACAATTGTTCTGCTTTGGCTACTTTTTCACACCTCAGTGCTGTCGCACCATTGTGGGCCTGATAGGATCTCCCAGGGCATTTTTAGAGAGGAGAGACAGAAAAGGAGAGCGAGAGGGAGTGCGTGCTCATTTATAGAGGCATTATAAAAGAGTCCTCCCTCCGGGAGGGACATGGTGCCTGTTAATGTACATACTGTATGTCCATAACATACACACACAAGTCCAGGTGTATGAATTTCAAGCATTCCTTTATAAACACATGTAAACTTCGTTAGCAGCACACTACTTGAATTGCGTAAATCAAGACAAACCTGATTGCCCATTAGCTACTTTTACTTTTGTAATGTAACCAACATGTAATGACACTTAAATGACCATATGCTAGTGTAAATGCTTACAGAATCATGTTACTGCTCATGAATATGTGTCAGACACTAGATTAGATATTGGAGAAAGTGCTTGCATGTTGAATAATGAGTCCCATGTCATGGGTATGAGAGTCAGGATCTGCATAGCAATGCATGTTTTGTCCTTGTCTTTGTCAAAGCCCAGTAAGTCAGGAAATCGAGTATGCGTATGTACGCATAAAACGAATGCTTTAGGTGCTAAATATTGCATACTGCCCCAAAGAGATTGATTTATAAATGTGAGCGGAGTATAGCATTTAATGTATGGCTCCTAAATGTGACTTAGTTTCATTTTGATCTCTGTGCAAAAGAATTTGATCAATTAGATTAATTTACAAGTAATCAAACCATTATTTGTACTGAAGCATAAGCACTTTGTGGAGTAATAAAGAAGGGTTCTGCAGAGGGAGTGATTTGTAATTTAAAGCAGAAGGCGTGGGAATTTGATAAGCTGCCATAGTCGCCTGACACTGCTGAAGAGAGACTGCTGACTTTGGTCTTATTTCCTGAAATGAAACTTTAACAGGTTGACCTCAGGACCCTGGGCGTCTCGTCTCCAAAGACCCTTCTTCCCCAACCACTTATCTCCATGATTGCTTTGGACACTGATCGCATTAAAACATCATGAATCATCAATTAAGAAAGGACCAGGAAAAATTTGGGGGCTCGACCGGGATTTTGAAGACAGGTTTGACTTTGAAACTAATTGTGCCTGTAAACTCTTCCCTTCATCTATGAAAAAAAAAACAAGAGAAAAAAAAAACATGTTAAACTAAAAGGCAACTAAAAGGAAACAGCATCAGGGAATACTTTTTACGTGTACTTGAGTATGAGAAAAAATGAGAGAGGGAGGAATGAAATTGGATTTGTGTGTGATGGTTCAGCATTAAACCTTTGAGACACTCTCTTTTCTACAAAGTACTCTTTGTGGTGACTGTGCTGTTTTAATGAAGAGTGCAACTACAATACGAGTGTGTTGTAAGATGTCTTGATTTATACTGACTGCATGACTGTCAAAACCCAAGCTAGATTTTTGAGGTTACAAATAATAAATTATTGAAACAATGGTAGGAGAGTTAAACTTATATACAGTGCACATAGTTCAACACAGACAAAAATAAATAAGAAAACAGCCATTAACATTAGAGATTTGCACAATACCAAATAACTGAAAGGCATGACTTATGACTAAATATGAATAATACAAAAATAATAGAACAATATTTGATTAGTTTTACTTTTATCCAAAATCCCAATAATAGTGTTATATTTTTTGTCATACATTATTTTTGTTACATACATTTTACAATTAATAAATCACATCTTTTTCTGTAATTAATCGTGATTAATAAAACCTAACATTAAAGTTTTTAATATATTTTATATTGTAATAATTTCACATTTAATCTCCAAATTAAAGTAAAAACTTGAAACAATCTTCACATAAACCCATTATAATAAATGTCACATTTACCTGTGCCCTTCAATATATCAGGGTTCAATATGTTCTATTGGCCCATAAACCAGTTCAGATTATTACTTGCCCTGCTAAAATGCACAAAAAGTTATTGTTTTCATTGATTTTGACCCATGTAACATTGTAATGATTTTTAGGCAGGTCTAACAGGTAGGATATATACAGAAATTGAATAAAGTTATCAAACAACTACAAATTAAATATGGATTAATCATTTTTAAAGCTAAAAATGTTATTCAGTCAAGAGCAGTGAGTAATTTTCTCCGTCTTTTGTTCTTTGATTTACAGTAATGACAGACGTTACAGCAGCAGGTTTATTAGGCTGCTGTCACTTTAAAACCTGATGCACATCATATTTTCTCACAACTCTTTACGTACATTAAAGACTCATTTAACCAGCCCGTTCTCATATATTGACGCTTTTGACATTTCGTCGACATCGAACGCACATGGCACCCTTTAGCGTCAATATGAGACGCAGATGGAAATGGGCCAGAAGGCGCCTCCTAGCGGTCTAACCCTAACCCTACACTAGACCTAAACCTACCCATAACCGAACAAAGCTCTGTGCGTGTCATATTGACGCTAAAGGGTGCCATGTGCGTTCGATGTCGACGAAATGTCAAAAGCGTCAGTATATGACGCCCAAGGATGAGAATGCGTTGATTTAACTGTGCTTGCGAGGATACTCAAAAAAACAGGCATTTTGGTATAAGTTTGTGTTTTTATCCGTGCATGCGCTGTCTGAAGTGGCATGCTGAGCACACGAGCGTGTGTGTGTCAGACAGGAGATTTACAGACAGCGTGCCAGTATACTGCACTGCCTTCTCTTTTGTGTCTTATCGTGCGTGAATGGTTTAAAAGAATTTGCTTGAATAAGAGCGTGATCATATACAGTGTTTTAATGCTAGCCAAAGCATGACAAAAAAAAAAAAAATGTATACTGCGTTAATTGTGTTAAATATTTTTAACACGTTACACTGACAAAAAAAATATAGGCATATTTACCATAAGGAAGCTATAAATGAAATAGAATTACATTCAAACATGGGTTCTCATTGAGTTTTAACACACATAGTTCTGTTTTTATACAGACACAGATAATCTTGTCCTTGCAACAGATTTTAGATCACTTGACTTGGTGACAAGCCTAAATGGTACTGGGGACTTCCAAATATGGTAAAATAGTGGATGGTGACTTTGTGGATTTGTTTGTATTGTGGAATTATTAGAAATCTACTGGAGTTACCAAATGACTGAAAGATTAGACCTATCATGGCCATGAATGTTACACTGTATTGGCTCGACCGCATTGGAACTGTAGTAACTGTACTCTTTAATCCACATATTGTTATTTGGGTTGTCCAAATAACAACAATATGAGTACATGGATTTTCTGGTTATATGTGGAAATCTGGTACAGATGCTGTTACGGCTGAGGTGGTCTGCACATGCATGACATGAGACTTGCAGTGGATATTTGGGAGAGAATTGAGAAAGACATGCTTAACTGAAAGACCGCGAGGGGTGTGCGCCGCACCCATGGCTAGACTGGAGACTGAACCCACACACTGCTGTGAAAGGACCTATGGCAAGTTCTAGGCAGCACCACAAGGTATATGTTTTTCCACCAAAAGATTCATGGAGAAGCCGTGCCGCTTTCTCATCAGAGCGAGCGTGTGTACTCGGCAGAGCGTGAAGAGGCAGATTTTCCGGTAGCACAAGCCTGAGATGGGCTCCAGCATCTAGGGCTGGCTCGACCAACTCACCTCCCACAGAGCTCCCACTGTCACAGCTCAGGGAAGAGATACAGCAGCCCCAGGACATGAAAAAGGGAGGGCGCTCAGTGAGCAAGCGAGATAGACAGAGTGAGTGAAAAAGGCAGAGAGAGAGCAGAAGCTATAGAGGTTGCTCCCGGCTCATTTCTCTACACAGAAGCCCATCTGCCGGGCACCCATGGTGGGACGACATCACTGCTCTTTGCCAAATGACAAAAAAAGCCCTGACGCCACAGGAAGCCAAATGCAATCCCATGAATCGCGGCAATGCCATTATTCCTCAAAAAGCCTTAAAAGTCCTATCTCTGTCCTTATGGTGGCTTGTTGAATTACTCTCAGTTCCATCATGACTTAAGTTGACTCTAATGTTCAGCAAAGACTCTCTCTGAGCATTTGAAATATGTGTATGGCATATATATTTTCTTTCTCGCAGAGTTAGTTCCATCAACGCGCAACACCAGGGGGGAAAAGGGAATTGACTCAGAGACCACAAAATGGTGTTTGCAGGCAGAATCTTGTGATATTGTAATATTTACTGTTAGCACCTCAGGCTACACGCCACGCTTGGCTGTCGCCATCCAATGAGTCGCTCCAAAACGGAGCACATCTGGTGTCTTTCCCCACCCTCTCACCCATTTCGTCTCCGTCTTACTCTCTTGGTATCCATCCATTTCTCTGATGCTTTTGCAGAAAACTCTGAAATCTGCTACTCTAAATTCTTAAACTTTACACACACTCTTCGTGCCTCTTGCCCCCGTCTGGTGCTGAGGAAGTGGCCTGCTCGAATTGATCACCGCTAACGCCGATAATTCATTGTGATGGAGGCTCCATGGAGTGAACATGGGGGGCTGAGGCCATGCATTGTCACCTGCATACTAATCAGCTTAAAAGGCCAATAGGAATGCAAGGGTTGCGGTCACATGATTTGCTGTTTATTGTCTGATAAATGACGGGTCACAAAGGGTGCCACATCCCTCAGAGCCATGTCGTGCTGTCTCAAATTCCCTGTCAAACAAACTCACAACACACGCACACGCATACACTCGCACTCCAACACACAACCAACCTCGTATCTGTCGTCACGGGCTGATTCCGGTCCACGCTTGCAGCACAGTCAGCACACAGGAGAAACTAGCTTCTACTTCTACTTCTTACTCATGCAATTACTTTCCGTAATGTGTTTTGGAGGAGCACGGCAATTTGATTATCAAAGCAACACACACTCAACCCTCAACACTCCCTGAAGTCCTGGAGAAGAGGGAGCTAAATATTTCACTCTCTGTTGGGAAATGTGTCATGTGTTATGGACACATAATTCTTTTTGAAGCTGAAGTATCAATCCAGGTTGCTCAGTTATTTAACCAACAAAACCTTCCGGGCTGCATTTCCCATACGCACTGTAAGCCTAAATAACTCGTAGAAATGATCGCATGGATCATCTTAGAATTACAGGCTGTTTCCCAAAAGCATCGTAACTTAAGTAGTACTTGAAAATCGCCGTAGATCAACGAGTGCTCTGGAGTAATTGTAGAGTGAAATAGACTTGTGCAGTCACCTGCAAGACAGCCGCAATATTACAGCAGCTAAACTTAAAATAAAGCTACAATGCTTACGCTTTACACAGTATACTGGACATACATTAATTTAAAGATGCGTTTATTTTTATTTAAATCAATAATTATAGTAATACAATCAAGTAAGTAAGTAATTAATTAATAATTGCATTGAATAAATGTATAAAATATATGAAAACTGGGTTGGCTCCCTTTCAATTCATAAGTTTGGATTTGAATTGGCCACACTGGCAGGAAGTTAACTTAATTGTAATTCAAAGACAAAAGTAATACATTCTGGGAAATCCACCCTGTTCCACAAGTTAATTTATTAAATATGATCAAATATATAAGCTAAATTAAACTGTATTTTATTAATAATAATAGTAATAAAATGATAAACGACTCTAAAACAAAGCTTTGCCAGCAATCAAATAATTTTTAATTCACTTTAATTCTCCTTCCTTACATTCAAATTTAATTCAAATTCAGGAACAACCCTGGTGCATAACCCTGGTGGCATGACTTTTGTAGTCAACGAATTTCATTTCATTAGTCCAGATTAAGTATTTGAGGAGAAAATTGTATGATGTGATTTGCAAGCTAATAAAACTGTATGGACATGGACATACATATGTTCACCAACACCATCTTCCTCCCTTTCTATAACCTTTTCCTCTGTGATACATGGACCTATGGCAGCTGTCACCTGTACCACAATGTTTTGCACAACGGCTGACACCGTTTTTGGTAACACTTGATTTTAAGGTGACATAGTTACATGTGTTACATCTACTTACCATAGTAATACAAGTAAATTATGCATAATTACATGCAGCTAAACCCTCAACCAAATCCTAATCCTAAAATAACCCTATAGTAAGTACATGTAGTTGCTTAATATTACTCAGTACTTAAATATATAATTACACTGTAACAATGACACCTTAAAATAAAGTGTAACCCCAAACCCTAACCATATAGTAAGTACATGTAGAAATTATCGCATGGATCATCTTAGAATTAGTTTCCCAAAATAACTAACCCTAAACCAAACCTAACCTTAACCATTTAGTAAGTACATGTAGTCAATAATTATTACTCAGTACTTATTTGTGTAATTACATTGTAACGATGGCACCTCAAAATTAAGTGTAACCCCGTTTTCACTTTTGATGTCCTTCAAGCACAGGTTCCACCTCCCTATTATGCACTCCACAATTTTCAACAAAAACAGGGCAGTATAACAATATAACATCATTGTATTAATATTCATGTCAATCCCATGATCAATCCCATTATCTCAATGGGTAACTAACCACAGTCTCCATATCTCCACTGACCTTGGAAGCTTGCACCACTGATGAAACCCTGCAGACACGCATCATGTGAATGAAAGCAGTGATTTTGGTATACATAATTCTGTACAAAAACAATACTACATTTCTATTGTGTAGATAATTAGGTTCAATATTTATGCGTATTTATGAAGTTATATGATCTCACGTTAAGGACACTTACCAAAAAGATGTGATTCCATCGTGCAAGTGAGGCCTTAGATTAAGTTGTACTTAATATGTACCACACAACTGAAGATGAAGGACACTATTTCGATTTTTTGTCTGTACTCCCCGCTTGTATAATTCGGTATGCCATCACAATGCACTGCGACCCAACTTGCCCTCCATGCTTTATGCTGCTGTAACAATTGACATAGACTTTGAAGAAAAGACTAGTATTTTCCTTCTGTTTAATTGAAATGCAAACTACATCTGTGGCAGTACCAGAGGATTTGCTAATATTCTTTTTGCCGCAATGATAAAGGCCGTCGCTATTTCTTTGGCTATCGACTTGGTCATGTGTGTAATTGCTTCATGCACTCAAAAAAATGATTTTAGCTCTTTGTTCAATTTCATTAATTAAAATGAGCATATACAACACAACCCTTCATAGAAATGATTCCAGCTTAATTTCATTAAACGTAATCAATGTAATTTGTAAAAAATTTGGTTTACCAAATTTTTTTTAATTGAGTCAACATGAATATTTTTCGTTCGTCTTAACCGGATGTCACTCAAAAAAAGAATTTTGGCCTCTTGTTAAAATAATTAATTACAATAAGCAAAAGTAACACGATTGTTTAATATTGTCACAACTTAATTTAATTGTGTTCAATCAACCTAATTCATTTGTGTGAAAACTACATGAATCATTGTTGCTGACATCTAACTGGGCAGTGGATCTGTAGTTCCCAGCATGCTTTGCAAGGGACTGCATTAAGAGGGTCAATTTAGGGAAAAAGTGTTATTTTATGTGTTTTTCAGTAAATGGAAAGATGTTGTTAGTTAATGTTAGTGTTTAATGTTCAGTTATGTTAGAAACTTAGAGGACTTTCTGTAATGTTTTTGAATTTTGTGGTTACCATTATGCAGAAGAGTGGCGACTGTGTTTAGGCTGTGGGCTCAGTATTATGCTATATGTGCATTAAACCTCATGTTCAGGCTGTGGGCACTCAGTATACACTGTGTAAACCTCACTTACAGACCTGCACAAGTAATAATTCAATTGAATACTAGTAGTGTCTATCATTAGAAGTGACCATAGAGTCAAATTAACAAAAATTATAATGTTGGTTATTTAAGGCAGGACAAAAACTAAATGTAGTTAACCTGACAAAACTTTATCTAGCAGGAATGACTAAATTAATTTAAATTCATACAACAAGATTACAACAAATTATTTCAAACTATTTCGATTTTGTTGGAAAAGTGTAATTCAATTTCGTGGAAAACCTTTCCTTAATTTAATTAAGTTCGTTCAACAGATTATTTTTTTGAGTGTGCAGCCTCAGACCCTCAAATGCACCAATGTAAATATTAAAGAGAGCAGAGGCTTAATAAAACATTGTTCAAACAATACAGTACAGATCTTGCCGCAGCTGTCCATCTACACCAGGGTTCTATCTAGATGGGACCTGTTACATTGTAAAAAGAATATAAGGGGAGAAATGAATGATTTCAAGTGAGCATAGAAAGAGAGACACAGAGGAAGGGAGAGGGAGAAAGAGGAGGGGCAAGGCCAATAGATCAGTCAGACTTTTTAATGGTATTGATTGGCTACAAGGCTAGCGAAGCAGATGAGGGCTGGTCTGATATCCCACTGTCACCTTGACCTTGGGTCAGCAGTAGCCTTTTGACCTTCGACCTTACAACACCTACCACCGGCCTCCGTAATCCTGCACTGTGGACAGTCCACAGGGGAAAAGCGTCACTGTGTCTCCAAATGAGAATTGACTTTCTTCGCCCTGGATGCTGGAAATGCAGGTTAAAGTATGTCAATAATGTTTCACAAGAACAATTTTTCCACAGAATAGTCGACGCTGAAATGAATTGACTTTTTTTTTTTTTTGCGGAAGAAGGGTCCGGGGCTGCGCTGTACGAAAGCACTTGAAGGGAGTTCTTGGACGCTAACCGCTTGGCCATATTGATCGCACGCTTAAAGTGCACACACACACTTTGAAGAGCATTGAGATTCAGACACAGGGCACAGGGAGGCCGTGAGCACCACCACTGCCCTAATGGTAATTGCTTTCGATCTTCACTCGTACATCCATGATTTACTGGCTTCTCCTGATGAATGGCTGACACCAAATATTTTGGAAAGAAAAATGTATCACAACGTAATTTTTCCCCCTCCGTGCCATTTGCTTTTTCCTCTCATCCTCTTCAGGAGCACAGGTGGAGGATGCCAAGTGGGGAACTTCATTAATATTACAAAGTAGAAAAGCGGCCGTTAAACACGGTAGTGGATCATTTGGAGAGGACGCTTGGCTTTGTCCTGCCCTGCTCCATCACGGCATCCTCCTCTGTCTGCTAGAGGGGTGGGGAGAGAAGAAATGGCTCTTTCAGCCCCATGGCATAATTACTTCAGATGGATTGCGGCAGGAATTGCTTGTCCCTCACTGAAACAGTCAGGTGCCATTAATTGCCCTCTAAACACATCATTCAGGGTTGTTTTCAGGACAGCTTTGGACTCCTAATAAAGGCAAAGTGTTTGATTGAACTGATTGCAGCTGTTGGTCATCAGGAATCAAACTCTCAGTTCTATTTTGTGAAAAATTACACTGTGTTGAAAGGTGTTGATGTGTCCGAAAAATTACAGGGTTTTGATGCAAGTCGCGTTTACTTTCGGTCCTCAGGAGGGATATTCTTTGTTTGCTGGCACCTTTTAGAGTAAATCTTTCTATATTGTGTCTTATATCTTGACTAAGCTTGATAATTATGTAAATCCAACCGGAATTGTGGCAGTGTGTACCGAAACACACTTAGCTGCTTATTTGTCCAGCTCTCTCCTGCTTTAGCCCAGCTGTAGCTGACAATTTCAACTACAGCAGTTCATTAAAGGAGATTTCAATCTTCGTGCAGCCTGTTCAGAGCAGACTGTTTTTATCTACTTTCCTTTTTGAGCTGCCGATGGTAACCCTGTTTACAAGAGCTGAAAAACAACTCGCAGGTCTATTTATTCCCAGCCGCATGTTTTCCTGTCAATATCTCAGTCAGGTCTGCAATTTCAATCACTGTACTTAAAGGGGCTATGTGTAAGTTTTTACTTAAAAAAAATCTTTAAGATAGAGTTTCCATTTGTACATTTATGAGCCAACCATAATGTAATAGAAAGAATGACACCTTGACTGTCCACCACGGTAGCCTCTATCAGCCTGTAGGCTCAATTGTGTGTGGAGGAGTCGGGTCCGAATTGGCGCGAAAATTCACAAAAATTGACGTAATGCGCGTTTTCGTCTACTTGGGCTTACATAAAATATGGTCTGTCAAACAATAACCTTACAGTACGGTAACTTTTCTTACCTCTGTAAACATGCTGGTGAATCTCTAATAAGCCGTCTGTGGTTGCTGCGGCAACTCTCTGGTTGCTGTGGTCGTGCTCGTACGAGTGTGTGCACCGAGAACGAGCATGAGACTGGCTGCAGTTTCTCTAACGGCCACTGGTGTCAGTAACGGTTAGAAATTTCAGAACTTACGCAATGCTCCTTTAAGGTAAAGACATTGTTTTAAATGGACAGTTTGAATCGTCATTTTGAACAGTTTATTGTAAAAAAAAAAAAAAAAAGAATAAAAAAAAGTTGGTTTTTTTTATGCATTTACGAATAATATAGTATGATATAAGAAAATGAAATAACTTCTCAATTTTATTCAGAGGCCTAAACTAAGCAAAAATATCTAATTTGATGCAGTTGCTGATATTTAAGATAGCTGATACTGCAAGCTGAAAATTATATAAAATGGATATAATGGATAGTTGTCAGTAAGTAAGATATTTAAATATTTAGTTTTATGATCAAAGCTCTATAGTTTTTATTATATATAAAATATATTAAATGTATACAAATTAAATATAGTTTCATTATATTGTATTAAAGGCTACTGTGATAATTCTATATACAGAATTATGTCTGTTTAATGTACATAGTATTACCATAATATAATATTTTACTGTATAACAACATATTAGAAGATAATCAGATGTTACTGCAGCAACAGTTTCGCAGCTAAAGCAGTGTTTCCTTTGTGTGACTGAGCTGACTGATTATTGTAGGATCACTGTTAGAAAAATCTGTAGAAATTACAGTATTACTGGCAGCTACTTGCCAGTAACTTACTGTAGATTTAAATTGATGTTATTTACTGGCAACAATTTGTTCAAAATTAAATGAACATTAAACATTAACAAGTCTTTATCTTTACAGAAAAAACTAAAATAACATCCTCATGCAAAGCATTCTGGGAACCAAAATCTGAAGGAAAAAAACAGAAAAAGGTTGATGAAGATTTCTGGTTCCCAGAATGCTTTGCATTAGAATGTTATTTTATAATTTTATTCTTTAAAGACAAAGACTTGTTAATGTTTAATGTTCATTTAACTTTGAACAAACTGTTGCCAGTAAATAACATAAATTTAAATCTACAGTAAGTTACTGGCAAACAGCTGCAAAACTACAGCAAATTTTTTACAGTATACTAAACAGTTTCCCATATATTTTTTAATTCAATAAAATTGCCCAAAACCAGAGATTTTGACTATCCAGTATCCGATATAGCGAAGTGACATCTGTGTGGCCTCACTTTACGCTGAGCATTTGTTTGTGTGAACTGTTTCAACATCTGAATGGAAAAAATGGATCCAGTCCAAGAGTTTATTCTAATAATGTGTTTGTCAAGCTTCCGACAGTAACGATATGGCTCTTCGTCGGGCCTCTCATCAACACATGTGGCTCTTCAGTCATTTCATACTATTTGTCTAATGGACTGTCCATTTTGACACATTAGAGAGAGTTTTTGAGTATTGTTTCATCTCCGCAGAGTGGCCATTTAATTAATGTCCAATAATGTATGTTGTTTATACAAGTAAACACTGGAATTGGTCTATACTTAGGGTCCATAACCAGAGGATAAATGCATTTTCACTGTTTTAAGTGTCAGGATTTACAGCTCAATGTGAGTCTTCTGGTTCCTGTGAGTGACCTTTGACTCTGAATTTCTCTGAATCCAAAACGTTCTTTTATTCAGGGATGGTTAAACTTAGCCATGCAGAATCTCTCTGATTAAACTTTCATAATGAAGTCATTTTCATTTTTGCGATGGCCCAGATGTCCAGAGGCATCTCCAAAGACTTTCTACTTTTTATTTCATTTGGATGAAATTTTATCTCTGCCTCACACACACAAAAAATCTATTTATATGTGTACACATCGCTAATATGTGAAATGACATTCAATTAAGTGCTTAAATGATAATAAAAACATCAGCAGATAGCATATTTGTATTGTCTGATCAAGGTTTAATTTATGCAAACTCGTATATTTAGTAACTTGTACCTTTAATAGAAATTTGTTTTAAAAAAGTGATTGGATTTTGAATCAGTTGTGACTCGATCATTAAATACAACAAATATATGTTATATTACTGAACTAATACTAATTAATATACTTTTTAGAATAGAGAGGACAAATAAACAGCTAATGCAAACAGACAGAATTTTGCTTGTCGAAACACAGTAAGTGTATTAATAAGAGGTCCAAAGGAGCAGGAAAAATGCGCTGAAATATTTATGCCGGTTTGATTCGGATCACCCCCTAAGGTTGAGACACACACAAATACATGCAATCTGTGAATAGCCACAGGCAAAGTAGTAAGAAGGTCAGACCTATAGGTTTTTCTTTACATGGAAACCTGCCCATCAAAAGGAAACACAGAGGGTTGAGACGAGATATATTTTTCACCTGGGAGCAGAAATCTCAGCTTTGGAGGGCTATAAATTTCCCCCTCCCTATTTCTGTTGTTTCAGACATCTTTCCTCATTTTACTGGGATCAAAAATCCATTTCGGATCATCCGTTCAATATTAAATCTGGCAGGTGCTTGTATACACAACAAACTCAATTTACGCTAAGGTTTTGAAGTCTTTCACAGCAGCATCAGTGGCCAACATCAAAGAACCGCTGTTTCAGTTTTAATACCACAGCAAAAAGGTTTCGCATCTTCATGTCAAGTTGAGAAATTCAACAAAACGTCATCTTTTCTAATGCTCCTTCTGGACGTTTTGTTTTCATATTTATTAATAGTGGTATGGGAATGATATTTAATGCTGTAGTGATACCGAGAGAGATTAAAGATTATTAAATCTTTATGTACACAAAGTGTGTGCAATTACACATACATCCCGAAAAACAAACAAACAAGAATCCACCCAGAATTAAAAAAAAACACCACCATTCTATTTTAATCAATCTGAAACTGCTTCAAAAATAATAACCAAAACATAAATGACCTTGTAGAATGCTTCACAGGTTCCTTCATCTACTTTCCAGTTTACGAAGTTCATTACAAATCTGCTAATCCTTGACCTGAACCTAGAGTTTCCCATGACAACTCCCGCCAGAAGACGCAAGGCTTTGTATTTCATTTCCCCATGGTTACGCAGTCAATGAGCCCCGGAAACACAGCAACGGGAACCAAGCCCTTTCTTCCTAATGGAAAATTCAAAGTCCCACCAAAGGGGTCCTTGAGGGGAAGACAGAGACATGCCTGATTACTTATCTGTCAGATTTATTTTCGCTGCTTTAGTATCAGAATACTACCAAAATCTGAAATTTTGAATCAGTTGGACAAGAAAATAACACAAAAAGATGATGTGGCAGACAAAGCGTCTTTTGAAAAATCATCCATATTACTGGCTAAATAAAATGTAATGTAATTACAATCCAGCAATTACCCAGTAAAGCCCAGACGTAATCGATAGGCCATCAGACAACAGGTCACGATGTCAGAGATCAAGTGTCATAGGTCATTGCTAGCTTGGTCAGACATAGTTGGTGTATTTGTATATGTGTGTGTGTCTAGTATAAGAGATGATGCTGATTCTGAGCTCAGATAAATATTGGTCTGAGCAGAGAGCCCAGCGAGATACAGCTCTGAATAGATTATCTGTGCCACATGAGGCAAGGTGTAATCTATTGATTGGGTTACTGTGCTATTTTAGCCCAGAGTAAAGGACCTTTAAATGATTTTAGGTGCAGTTGCTTCAAATGAAACGACTAAACTTGAGAGTGCAATATTAGCTCACAACAGAGGGGGCTGATAATGAAATTACAGTTTAGTTTGAGGCTTCTATTTGATATCTGTATAACGTGAGAGGTTTTTTGATCTCATTTTGACCATGTGTAGAGTACAGTTGTAACACGGTGAGTATTTCACTATTTCAGCAAGTTCGAATTGTCAACACTTATTTGCACGGAAAATTTGAAGCGCATAGTCCATATTCCTTAAAAAAGTTGTTCAATAAGGGCTTTTTGTGGAGCACATTTTTCTTCTTTTACGGTGTATAGGTCATTTTTCATGTCCGATCATCAAAACAGACTAAGCCTGTTGTGATTTGTCTTCTTCAAATTAATGTTTCTTTCACAGTGATGGCATGCAAGTTCACTGAGAAAATCAGGCAAACATTTAAGGTGGTCAGTGGGAACAGTTGGAACACTTTGGTAATATGTGGTACTGTACCATGGTTGAAAATAAGAGCATAAAGTCACAAAAATACAGAACTGATATATGTGCATACAAATGATTGAAACAATAAAAGTATAAAATGTGCCACTACATTTCAATTCAAATTAAGCCTAATGTATAAATTAGCACATTTGAAAATGGATGTTACACTGTCCTGGGGTAGAGTTACCACTAGGGAAAGTTGTAACCTTGTCTAAGGGGCCATTTACACAACACTGTTTTCGACTAAAAGAAAACTTTTTCTGCGTTTTGGCTGTTCATTTACACACCGACAGCATTTTGGGGGGCCTGAAAATGCAAACTTTTGAAAACGGGTTTCAAAGTGCAAGTTTTTGAAAAATATACCGTTGTTTCCGTGTGAACTACATAAAAATGCTATGACGTCATGCGCATGTGTATTATGTGTTCGTTCTCTAGGCGCGTAGTGTTTCCTTACAAAGTGACATCGCCAACTACTGGCCTGGCATGCATAATACCGCGTTTTTAGTCATTTTCACAAATCCGTGTGAACGGAGATCGGTTTGACAACCTTGTCATCTGTACACGAAAAACGCAAAGGAAAAACTTTTCCATTTTAGTACATCGTTGTCGTGTGAACGTGCCCTTAAACCATTAGTTGAGGAAAATATACAGTAACTATATATCCTATATTTATTCTAGTCAAGTATCTTTATATTATTCTGGAATAGTGTGTTGGAAAAGAGGTGAAAGTGTACATTCATTGATTGCTGATTATTTTTTTCATTTATTGTGAAGGTTGCAGCACTTTTGAGTCCTGCATACTTTTGGGTGATCGTAGTGGAAGGCTATGAATCCAGTATAACTAGAGGAAGAACTCGTTTGGCTTCATGGTGAGTGAATTACCGTCATATCTCCCAGTGCTTCAATGAGCACTACGAGCAGACTATGGCCCATCAGCACGCTCCTGCAGGCTACCAGCATGTCTTGCCATTTGTAGCCGCACTACACCTCTGCCTGCTCTGATCCGTGACCCTCTCTGGCACGTTCGGGAAGGATCATCCAAACGTCATGCAGTAGTACATCATCTGCCCCATCCTGTGTTAAAGCACCCCCTACCTCACCCCGCTCCTCAGCTCCCAGTGTTTCTGTGAAATATGTGCAACTTCCTATTTAAATTAGGAGCCCCTGAACCATGAAGAACACCACAGGTATCGGTAGAGGAGGCAGCCGGCTACGAAAGCGGCCTGTGCCAAGCAGCTCGCACGCCACAGACACACAAGCATTGGGCTGTAACATATTAAACGCAGGGAAAATAAATTACCTCCTCCCTGATGACTTATGTGCTGTGTCTTCAGACTCTGCGCTGCACATTGGGGAAATCTCCCTTTTTTTTTTTTTTAAAGTGGATGAACTGTATTTTTTAATAAATTATTATTTATTTATTGCATGTGCAGTTATATTGGCACTTTCCATGAGTAAAGGTTCTAAATAGGGCCTACATATCTCCCCCCCTCCTTTATTGAACCAATTGTCAGTGTAAGGAGATGGTTTACCTTCAGAAAATGTTGATCGTCAACCTCAGGAGTGAGTTTTATATAAATTTTATATGAGCTGTTTTGTTTTCCAATCATTTTATATGAAGTTTGTGATTTTTGCGACCCTGTTACAAAAATTTGGGATTAACGAGAGTTTAAACCATGATTTGGCCATTTTCTTTCAAAACACACTAAATATACATCTAAATTAATTAGACACCATTTATAAACTAAAAAAAAAAAAAAAAAATGCTAGAAAGTATAGAGGGTTGTACTGTATGTGTCAGGGCTGCAAATTTAACGGAAATAAGAGAAGAAGAAGAAGAAGAAGAAGAAGAAGAAGAAGAAGAAGAAGAAGAAGAAGAAGAAGAAGAAGAAGAAGGTCTTAATTTGTGCCAGAACAAGCTGGATCCGGCACCTCAGTAAAACGTACATTTCATCTCAAACTTCTCACAACAAAAACATGGGATCTGTGCCTCTAATGCTTTCATAGGGCATAAATGTGTGAAATTATTCTGCATAATATCTGGTTTAGAGTTCAACTGGTGAGAAAATGGAAATAAGTGTTACCTGCTGAACTCAGTCCATCTAAAGCTGCTCCTGCCATAAATCTTTCACTATATTGAGATGAATTAAAGATGAAAATACATTACATATAATGTTACCGCAAGAAAAAAACCCCACTTAAAGCTCCAGTATGCGACTTTGGTATTTGACCACAAGAGGGCGCAGTTTCAACAATAACAAAGGCGAAGCTTGATGACGCTATGAAGGAGGTGACGATGGGAGATGTCGTTTTTTTTTAATGCGTTTTCACCATCTAGCGATGTATCTAAATGGAATTAATGAATCATGATCACGGATGAGGTAATTTATTCGTTTTTGTATTACCTGTATGTCTGATCGTATTATTTTATTTCATCATAATTAATGAACTGCAAGGAACGTGAAATGTTATGCTATATTATCCCGTTACAACATACAGCTATTTGTCAAATGATTTGTTTGGTTAATGTTGTCCAGTTTTACGTTTTTATGGTTAATGCCGTGTTGTGTAACGTGTTCAAACCAATATCTAAAAGTAAATTTGAACGAACATTTGCAAGTAATGACTAAATATATTTTTTTAACATCATATCCGATTGTATTTAATTGTACTGCCATAAGCTCGGTCACCACACGTGATAAAAAGCCTTACCAAAGTACAAAGAGCAATATAACTTTGTTTATAAGTGCTTTTATTGACAGTTGCATGTCTTACCTGTCTATCAATACACTCGCGAGACCAGAGTCTCGGTCAAGTCCAAGATTGACGCGCAGCTCTCTCCATCTCGAAAACGCCTGGCCGATATTTATCTGGGTTTTATTCCTCCGTTTGTCACACAGTCTGAGTGTATCCGAATATGGACGCTTTCGTTTTGTTGGCACTTCCATACTCGCCAAAGAGTTCGTGATCCATAACAGCTATAACCATACAGTCTATGGCTATAACGCTTTAACCACCACTTCCGCATTTGACCATGCGATATTCCGGTGATGTGGGTCATATTTTTTATTTTATTCTTTTTTTATTCTTTGCCAGACGTCTTTATTGTTTATTGTGATAAGAAAAAAAAAACTCAATAAAGTTGTTGTAAAAAAAAAAAAAAAAAAAAAATAAATCCGGTGTGGTGGAATATCCTATCACATGGTCCACACCGGAAAAAAGGGATATTGCGTCACTGAGGCGCGACATTTCTTTTCCGGGACGGCCAGTTATTTAAAATCGGAATTTCTCTGAAATAAAAAATCTTTGGAGACTTTTGAGATATTGTGAGTACACAACTGGAGGAAATATATCACACTGTGCAAGTTATTTTTGGAAATTTTATTACAAAATTCCTACATATTGGAGCTTTAACTATAGACTGCATCTGTGTCAATTACTGAGTAATTGCAACATAATTGTTCTAGAAACAGGTGAAACCATTATTTGCTTTTTAACTATGGACATTCTGTTTACTGCAGTTGCTCAAGTTGTTTACTCTTCTGTTTGCCTGTTTTGACATGTTTTGCGCATCAGCAGAAAGTCTCTCATTACTGTAATGAGAATCTTTCAGAGTCACATGGTGAAGCGATGACTGAGCCAGGTGCAGACAAATAACTTCTAATGTACGTATTAAGTTACACAGTAAACAAAAAAGGAAGAAAAATCCATACGAGAGTAATGAGCCAGTGCTGCCTGCACTAGAGTAAACACGGGTACTGTTGACAAACTGAATCCAGTGTCTGATTCAATAAAGAGAGCCATAATAATGCTCTGTACCCATGATCGCGCAGACAATATACTCTAAAAGAGGTCACACAGGACTGCTAAGGCTAATCCAGACTAATGGCTTGATTACAGTCTTATCAATATTACACAACATTAGCAAATACAAAAGCGGTTATGATGCAATACAATGTTTTTGTCCATTTTTGATTGGTTACTCTTTAGGTTATAGGGTTAAATCAGTATAATACACATTGTCAAATGGTTTGTAATGATTAAGGATGTTTCTTAAAATAAATTGTATTTATTTACACTGTAACCTTTTTTTTTTCAAGATTAACCAAATTTAAAAACGAGTCAAAACATTATCAATCCTTCTTCCAAAAAGTGTTTTTGTCTTACCTTGATTAATAATGAGAATAGAGAAAAGTTGCTCTGGCTACTTGGATGCATGTATGGGATTGACATAGGTTAGTTGTCACAATGAGTGAGAAAGGTTGACATTAGGGGCTTTTGCACCAGAGGAACCTTTTCATAGTTCCTAGAACTAATGGCTGAAGAACACACTTTTTGGCGTGTTCGCACTGCAGGAACCGGGAATGATTTCAGTTCAGGAACATCTTATGGGGGAACTAAATTAGCTCCTACTTCAGAGTAGGATCTAACCAAGCACAATAGGAACTACCAGTGACGTATGTGTACACTGATTGGCTGAACGTTTGCGAAACATCAGCACCTGCCAGTTAAAATAAAGCAGTGTACACACACAAATTATAGCCTATATATTTACTTCACAAACTACTCTTGCGTAGCCAGACCTTCAGACTGACGGCAGAAGGTCTGGATTCTATCGCAGCTTTTCTTGGCCAAGGACCGCCCAAGAGGTGGTTTGACTGACATATAACGCAACCAATCACAGTTCGTTTTGTGCCGCGTCATGTTTTGGGGCTTGAAAATATATCTATACATCTATAAATAATTAATTCAAGAAGTTGTACAACTGAAATTCATTCAGTTGTAGACGGCGTTCTTCTTCCACAAGGGGTTGTGGCGTCACAGCATTTGTTTCCTGGCGGACCGTTAAAGAATGACACACGTCTCTTGAACATCCTGTAGAATTCAACCAGTCAGATGACGACTTCGAAACTCCTGAAGTGTTTCCAAAAAAGTGTGCCATATGCATCAGACGTTCAGCCAACGGTCCGTGGGCGTTACGTCTGAGGCTGAGACTATTCACAAACTAACTCTACAAACATGGAAAACAGTGATAGATGGACCTCTCAATCTTTACGCTAAGGACAAAATCCAACGCAACTGTGAGGGAAACAAGCAAAACTTATGAGAAGATTATGTATTTCTTCTCAGCTAGCGACATTGGGCATCAACCACACAGCAAACGCTAATTCTTTTTCATACACTGTCTACTTTCTTTGTATAACAATCTAATAACATATTAAGACAGGGCTGTTAAACAGATCATAAACGAATGAAGATGGAGAATGGGAGTGCTGTGTGCACAGGTTCTGACATTCTTAGCACCATCGAAATAAATGTCTGCTGTGCCGTCAAAATAAAAGTCACAACAACAAGCATCGCTTACATCACTCCAGAGTTCCTACTGGCGGTGTGAATGCAACCAGGATGATGGCCCATGGGGAGCATTTAGTTATTGGGGAATCACCCTGGTGGCTAGTTCCTAGAACTTAGTGCCTAGAACTACCCAGTGCTAAAGGGGCTATGGAGCACGCTAAATCTCCAACATCCGGGGAATCAGCCATTAAAAAAAAAAGAAAAAAAGAGACTGCTGGCAAAAGGGAACACGACAGTGCTTGTAATAAAACAAGAATCAACATAGGCTTGGCGGAGATGGCGATAAACAAGGGATTTGAAATGTTGTAAAAGCAACACAGAAATGGCGTTTTTATTATTTAAGGTATTTTATTGAACAACCAAGTTGCCATAAATAGCTCTCTAACAGAGTTCATTGTAAAGCATTATCTAATGTGAAGGGTCATTTCATTATGGTTGCTGTAGTGCTGTGCTGGAATTTATTTTCAAGGAAGTACCGTGTCTATTAATGGGTATAGCTATAGTAACGTCTTCAGCTAGTCAGCTTAAGATCCTTTCCATCTAAACTGGTTATATCTCGTAAGCCTGTGAGCAGTAGGATAATCTCTCTCTCTCTCTTTTTGGTGATAAAAAATAACCGTATTCTTCCGCACAGTCAAGCAGAGCCACAAGAAGCACAACCAAAACAATGTTCTTCTGCAAGATGCACGCAGTTTTTTTTTTTTTTTTTTTTACCGGTAGAGGGCCAAAATAGAAAAAGCCACTGCTCATCCGTCAATAAAGTCTTGTAGTGAGGTGCTGCTAAACTAAATCATCATTGAAAATTGTACAAATACAGCAGCCGCACACTCTAGACCGGTAGAGGGCCAAAAGTTACATGGTGTACCTTTAAATAATAATAATACTCGAAAAAAGCCTGTGGGGGCTTGTTTGGTGAGTAGAGAAGATTGTGTTAGCAGACTGAAATGGTTAAAAGGCAGTGTGGGTTGAGGGGAGAATCTGGACATGACCAAACACTGCTCTCTATTTCAAAATTCTGACATAACATCAACATCAACTGCAGATTAATGACCAAGAACAAATCATTCCTAGTGTCATTTAAATAATGATAGGACTCAAATGCAATGGATTTAATTAGTACAATTACGCAGTTTTACATTTGCAAAATAGCTTGCAATAAATTATATAGTATGGATGGTAACTATGTATCATATCTCTTTCCATGTGTGGCATACATATAGAATTGCACATCTATGTAGAGCCAGCTGGTTCAGTCCAAATACAATGATATGATGTCCTACCTGCCTGTCAACATATGTATTTCCAGCCCGTTCTCATCCCAAGGCGTCATATACTGACGCTTTTGACATTTCGTCTACATCGAACGCACATGGCACCCTTTAGCGTCAATATGAGACGCAGATAGATATGGGCCAGAAGGCGCCTCCTAGCGGTCTAACCCTAACCCTACCCCAGACCTAAACCTACCCATAACCGAACAAAGCTCTGTGCGTGTCATATTTACGCTAAAGGGTGCCATGTGCGTTCGATGTAGACAAAATGTCAAAAGCGTCAGTATATGACGCCCTAGGATGAGAATGCGTTGGTATTTCCACACATTCGTGCACCCTGCTCGCACAGACATCACACGTCATTAGCACGTTTTATGCTATGCAGATTTAGACAGATGTAGTTCATCCTGCTGCATCAATGGGTTAGGTTAGGGTTAACCTAACCTAACCCTAACCCTGCTGTAATTTAGAAGAGATAGAAACCCGTGATGTTATACACAGAGCAGTTTGTGACTCGAATGTATGCATTTCAATAACACTATCAACACCGAAATAAAATCTGCAGCAGTCAGGTGGTACAGGTCGGTGCTCTTTCAGTGGCCTTGGCCTTGGAGACGCTCTGAAGGGAGGGTGGGATCTTATGCTTTCAATGCTAGCTAGCTATTGCTAGCCTCTCTGACAATTGCCTACCCTACCTTTAAGTAAATAATCTAGCATTTTTCCCAGTCTGTCATTTTCCCCAATTCTGAGCAAGGTAAAACAGAGATTGGCCAAAGACTTCCATCTCACGCATGTATATGTAAACCAACAATTAATAATGATTAAAATAAATAAAAATTAGCAAACTCTTCAATGCTTTACTAGTCTGCCACAGTAACATAATATATTTGGATTGTGTTCATGTCTTGACATGCATTCAATTCAAATGTTTATCAATTGACAACCGTAATGTCATGTCATTTAGTCACATCGGAATAGATATGAACAGGCCTTTAGTCTCTCTGTTTCTGATTTTGAGGGAACAGTAACGCCCGTTTCACACATACTCCGTGTGCAGTGCATATGCGGTGCGTGTTGCAGTGCGTATGCAGTGCAGGAGCAGCACACGCAATAGTGCTTTCACATATGCTGCGTTTGCAGTGCGTAACTGATTCGCTGCTGTTATACCACAAATACATACTCACTGTATTTCAAATCCAGAAGATATCAGCAACTTTTATTTTAAAAAAGTTTTTTTTTGTCAGTATTGCGATTCTCTTTGTACACATATACACTGTTTAATAGACGTATTCACGTTTAAACACAATTTAAACAACATATTATTAAAAGCATTACTTCTATATAATTATATATTAAGTTGCTCAAGCAAGTGGTAAAAATATTTTACCATGTAGGCTATACTATTAAAATCGCATAGCCTACATTTTAAATTAAAACTTAAAATTGACAAAAACAGCAGACTCATACCCTTGCCTTTCTTTTGCATAATTTAAATCTTTATACAATAAATCTTGCATGTCACTAATAACTTGTTTTTCCACCTCCACGAATGAGACGAGTGTTGTTCATTATGTTGTCTTATTGAAGTAAATGGTATTTTCCCTTGATTTACCCCGGTCTTAACGTCTCAGCATTCCGATTGTCTTTGTACGCATATACACTCTTTAACAGACGCACGTTTAAACACAATTTAAACAACGTCAGCCTATTATTCAATGGATTACTTTTACTTATATTAAGTTGCTCAAGCAAGTGGGCAAATATTTAACCATGTACTTTATATTAAATCGCAAACATTTTAAATTAAAACCTAAAATTGACAAAAACAGCCGACTCTCATGCCTTTTCTTTTTCATTTAAATTTGAATACAATAAATCTTGCATATCACAAAGAACTTGTTTTTCCACCTCCACGAATGAGACAAGTGTTGTTCATTATGTCACCTTGTTGAGGTAAATTGTAGCTTTCCTTGCTTTACCCCGGTCTTAAAGTGAAAAAAAAAAAAAGTATTTAAATACATTTATGTTGAGATTACTACATTTTATTTAATTAATCGCATTTATGGTGAAATTGCTACATTTTTAGGTCAATCTGTGTTCATTTTGACCACGAAACATGCTGTCACTTTAATTCAGCGCGTGCAGCACAGCAAAAATAGACTCGGTGCGGAAACGATCGCTGCACTGCTGTATACGCACCGCAACTGGAACGGATCGCCGGACTGCATCCGTGTGCAGTGTGAAAGCTCTAACCTGTTAACATGGGTACGGAAAAAAATACGCACCGCATACGCACTGCAAACGGAGTATGTGTGAAACGGGCGTAAGGATTCAGCTTACTATCTGGATAGCAGTGGGAATATCTACAAGAGGAATGCAGGAGAAGACTGTGTCCTCTCTCTCTCTCTCTCTCTCTCTCTCTCTCTCTCTCTCTCTCTCTCTCTCTCTCTCTCTCTCTCTCTCTCTCTCTCATTCTCTCTTCTTAAGAGGCCTAAGATGTTCAAAAGGCATAACAGAGGGAGGGCTGGCTATTCTAAGGTATCAAACAGACTCTTGGTGACTTTGATCAGTGGTATCTTATTCAATGCGAAATTACGGCACGGCGCTTCTCGACTTTAAGACATGCTGGTGAAATGGAAACATATAATAACATACACAAAACCAGGCAAAGAATGAAAGAAGCCCTTTGTCAGTACTTTGATTACTGTTAGGCATTGTGACTTCTGAACAGGCTCTTACAATTACTACAACAGAAGAACAGGAGAGAAGGGACGGGAATAGAGAGATGAAGAAATAAGTGTGAGAGTGTGAGACTGCTTCGCTGAACTCATGTCATTAGACATGCAATATTGTGGCTATTGCTAGTTAGAGAGGAAATTATTTAGTGCCTTCCAGATTAGGGTCACTATGTGGGTCACATGACAGCTGAACAGAACACTTTCTTTGAAAGAAAATGTCTGTTTTAGAAATCTTGGATTATTGATTCAAATAATATACAAAAGTTGGCAGAACAATTCTGCATACCAAGACATTTGTTCAATCACTGTCATGCACTTTAAGAGTAGCCCACAGCAATATCAGATAAAATGAAAAGCAAATATGATAAAAATGATAAATATATAATGGAATAGTGAAAAGATAAATTGAAAGTGCATATATATTATACATATGTGACCCTGGATCACAAAACCAGTCACAAGTCGCACATGTATATTTGTGGCAATAGCCAACAATACATTGTATGGGTCAAAATTATCGATTTTTCTTTTATGCCAAAAATCATTAGGATATTAAGTAAAGATCATGTCCCATGAAGATATTTAGTAAATTTCCTACCGTAAATATATAGAATATTTATTTCTGTGAGTGGATGCAGCACAATCGCGAACATAAATGGACAATTTTCAAATAGTAGCATCTAATATAATATTGGCCAAATATTGTCCTATCCTAACAAACCATACATCAATGGAAAGCGTATTTATTCAGCTTTCAGATGATGTATAAATCTCAATTTCAAAAAATGTACCCATGTAACTGGTTTTGTGGTCCACGGTCACATATGTAAAGTTGTGTTTCCATGCTTTGTGGGGACTTTCCATAGACAATGATTTTTATACTGTACAGACTAAAGGCCCGTTCACACCAAGGACGATAACTATAAAGATAACGATAAAGATATAATTCTAAAAATCGTTCTCCATATTAAAGAATAACAGAGTTCACACCACAACTATAACGATAAAGATATGAGGAACGATATCGTTGGGATCACTTTCAGAACGATTTTTTTCAGCTGTCAAACGATAAAACACTGACAGTCAATCAGAATCCATTCTAATTTAAAGGTCTCGCGCATTTAAAATGGGGCGCGCGCGCGTGCTTAGAATAAAAAGACCGTTATCGTTTTGTTGGTGTGGACGCACATATAGTTATCTTTGTCTTTATCTTTATAGTTATCGTGCTTGGTGTGAACGGGCCTTAACCCTTTACACTAACCCTACCTCTAAACACAACCCATCACAGAAAACCTTTTGCAATTTTACATTTTCAAAAAACATCACTTAGCATGATCATAAGCTGTTTTCCTCATGAACACAAGGACAAGGATTTCGGATATTGTCATCTTTGTGGGGACAATTTTGCCTTTGTATTGAGATAGGACAGCACAGAGAAATGACAAGAAGCAAAGTGGAAGAGAAAAGAACAAAATTGCAACCGTGCTACTGTATATGCTATATGTGCTATAATGTTGCCCATGAGACTATTGGCTCCAACTGGGAAGTACATGTTTAATAATTTTTGCTTAACTGCATCTTTAACAAGTACTATCAAGGCCAGTTTTGCTGATATCAATACTTCTATAAAAATATATATTTTTTTATAATTAAAAAGAGCAATTATAGCCACTATAATTATTGAAAGTCATCATTATTTTAATTTAAATAAACGTATTATTAAAACTTAGATTAAATATTTGTCACATAAACCCCATTATAACAAAAGTTGCACTTAGTTCTGTCTTTAACTCCAGATGATGTTTCTCAATTTCTGCCACATCTGTGTTTGAATGAGAGCTGTCTGTTCATAATGTTCTCTAATTCAAAGTTTATTTTATACATTTATTTACATGAAAAATAAATAATAAAATCACTAGTTAATATAGCATCATCAAACACTGATACTTCGGACTCTATCCACCCATCCTTGTTAATTTAATTGAAATATTGGCAGAAGAAGACACACAATTAGCTTATCAACATGTTAACGTCAGACTTCAATGAAGTCAAATGTGAGTCTGGAGTGTTTGGAATGAATATAAAGCATCACTTTTTTTTCACTTGTGGTCATACCATCAGTCAATAAGTTCCAGAATTGTCACTTCTGGCAGCAAGGAACATGTTGGGTGTTAATAAAAATGTTCTCAGGAAGTAAAATCCTTGCTCTCCTAAATTCACCTGGTCTGTAACCTTTACCTTGTTAACTCAGAGACAGTGCTCTCCTCTTTTGACTGGCAACTGGGGAACAAATGTCACTCTCTTGAGTGAGTTTGCAAGTGGTTGAGTGTGTGTGTGTGTGTGTGTTTTTGTGTATGTCTGGGAATGTGTATGTGCGATAGTGGAAAGGGTCGAGTGCAGCGAAGGCTCTGAAACTTGGGGAATACTTGAGGGGGGGGGGGGGGGGGCGTTCCACGCCTGCACATCCAATAAAAGGATTTCACATGTGATAAGGCCCTGTACCTCAGTTCGGTCCCGGAGAGTCAGCCCATCTCCCTTCGCTCATCCTTACGTCCATCGGAGTCAGGAAATCCATTGTCGGAATTATGGGGAGCGGTTCAATAATTCAGATTAGCGCTCATGTTTATTAATGCTCTACATCTGTGCAAACAACGTGTCAAGCAGAGAGTTTATTGTAATTGCCAGAGCAAACAAAACCTGAAAGAAGCAATTTCCAGTTACAATGTGCCGTGCCAAGTAATGAGGCTATTGGCATTCCTGTCCAGTCATACTCACCGCAGTCTCTCCATCACTTCAACATCCAGCCTGATAGATACTTTTATAAACAATGAAAGTGCTGGCTAACATGTTAGACCACAAGAGAAAGAAGAATGATTCAAGATAATCATTACTCCCTGCCCCTACTTGAAGATCTTGCTAGTTTCCATTTAACATGACTTATTTCACCTTTTCATATGGAACGGTCCATTGTTGAGCTGTTGCAACAGCTGATTGGTGTGCTGATCACCACCAGGCTGCCACTCCGACCAAATAAATACTATGTAGAGTGGCATAGAGAGGAAAAAAGAAAGACAGTTATTAAATTGAAAATGTCGCTGGACGGCAGTATAAGTGAAAGGAGCATGTTTCAGCCTCCCTCTGAATCCATCATTATTACTTAATTGAATTCCAGTAGTAAATATATAAAATAAAATAACAGCTTTGGATTTATTGAATTGCCCCCGAAACTGAGGCGAAGCGGCCCTCTTAACGGTCTTACAGAAGTGCATTGTTTAAAACATACATTTACATTATTTCAACTGTGATCACAGGCCGCATTTAACAAGAGAGCAGACCATGCATGCTTTTTCAGAAATGCATGGGACTAAAATATGCACAAGCTTGCATTGGTGTCTGTTTTTTAATTGTTGGTTTAAATAGGCTTTTTTGTGTAATTTGGTAAAAAGGCCTGGTGGAATAAAACCAAGATGACTAATTCCAATTCAGATGAGAATTAGTATCTGTTGAAGACATTAGTGTATTGTGAGGCATTTAATGGCATCTTCTTCAGCCTTGATCGACTCATGATCAAATCATTCCTTTGATTCTTTTAAAGGAATCAGTTGAACTGATTATTCAAACAATTGTTTGCCAGCCAGACTTATTAAGGTAACAATCATTTTGCTGTCCTTTCTGCCCTCATTTTGGTTCTTAAATAACTAAATATTTGGCTTTTTAACTTATGAAATGAGTCAGTTATGGGTTAATGGACTGAAATGCAACTTCTTAGTCACACACTGACGCTATAAGCCTTAACCTGTTTCCAAAACTATTTCTGTTTTTTTTTTTTTTTTTTTTTTTCTTTCCCATAAGTGAACCAATTACACTATATGAGACCTGCAAATTTAAGGTCCGCACTTTTTACTTCAGTAATTATTTAATTAATAAAGCGAGTAGAATGAGTATGCGATATGAACAATATTTTATTTTAAAGTATAAGTTGGCTTTATGTCAGAGTAAAAGTACATCATGTTAGCCCGTGGGGGAAAACATTGCCTTGGCTCTAATTGAAATACACGGGACAATCATGCCGAAGAGTCGCTACAGTCGTTTTCTGTACCGCCAATAAACAAACATGAATTGAGGTTTACTTGTAAGCAGGGTCCGAAATTAACACCCGCCAAGCGCCAAATGCGGGTAGATTTTCCGTTTGGCGAGTATATCTCAAAAGGCTATCCGCCACAGTGGCGGGTGAATGTTCATACCAAAATAATAAAATTGTCAGCGCGCACGCGCTCTTCTGCCTCCGAGCAGAGAGAGAGAGAGAGCGCGCGAGTGAGTGAGCCCCGGCCGCGCGCGCGCACTCACTATTCAGAGCGGACAAGCGTCAAGCTTTCCTGTACTTTTTGACAGAGCTTCTATGCAGCTCAAGTCGGCGGCGGTGTGTACGTACAGTTAACGCTCTATCTGTTGACGGCGCTGAGGAAAAAGGATATGTGAAGCTCCCGCCACTGGAAGAAGCGGTCGCCCCAAAAAAGCCGTGCAGAGCGTCTTCAGCACTCGCGGATCGTGCATACTCCGCCACTGGCCAGGCTGCTTCTGCTTTAAGTTACATATTGGCCGTTCTTTTCTCGATAAAATTAGTTTTCTCATAGCGTTTGCAACGCAATACTCGTTCCCTTATCTCTCAGGGAACCGAGGTTACGTAAGTAACTTAACCGAGGACGTTCTGCCTTCCCTTCCACATGAGTCAGGAAACAAAACTGACAAAAAAAAAAAAAAAATTTAATGTATTTCACCCCAATGATAGTAATATTTCATATAATTTGATCAATATATATATAGTTTTTTTTTTTTTTTTAACTCCAGCAAGATTTTTTTTTTATTATACATTTCAAATTTTGCTCTGGACAATTTTTTACGTTTGTATTCAACATAATTTGCCTACCTTATAATCTCAATTAAAAGTACTTGAATGAATGTATATGTGACAAAAAAAAAAGGCTGTTTATTATTTTGGCCGGTAAAAAATATGCTTGGCTGGTGGATTTTTTCATCTACCAGTCCCCGTGGCAGGTGAGCCAAAAAGTTAATTTCGGACCCTGCTTGTAAGACAAGTAAGATTACTGTGTGAGTAGATCCCTGTGTGATATAGTAGTGGGTGTTAAACTCATATTAGGCAGTGGGCCAGATTTGTCTACATCCCTTACGAAAAAGAACGATAGTAATCCTATAAGATTTCTATAGTAGTGTATAATACTTCTGTGATGTTCTGTAATACCTCTATAGTACTTCTTTAGTATCCCAAAATACTATAGTATTCCTATAGGATTACTATAATATTTTGTCCCAAAATACTACAAGATTCCTATAGTTGTTTTTCATAAGGGATGTCTCATTCACATTAGCGTTATCAGCTGAAGGCTCGCTTGATAGGCCAATCGCGAACCTATGGAGTAGTTTGAGGTATACACTCAATACAGACTGCAGTCTGTGAGTTAGGGATAACTGTCAACACAGTCCCTCGGCAACTTCGTACTACTGATCACCGTTTTACAAAAGTCAGTGACTCGCAATATGACATTTTTGTCATTCAAATACACATGATGTTCGTGGTGTTTTCCCCCACGCCGATTCCACCCTCGCCACGCCCCCAACTATGACTAGATGCCGACTGTATGTATAGCCACTTCCTTGGCCCCTCCTCCACCTTGGCCCGTCGGCTGCGCTTTGGCTCCTCCCTCCCTCTGCTCCACCTAGGACCGTTGTCCTCACGGCTCTTCTGGGCTCCCTCAGTTGTCGCTGTGCCTATGCCACGGACTTCCTGGGCCTTCAGCTACGCTTCGTCCCTCCACACCTTTGGCTCCATTGGGCTCCGCCTTCCCTATGGCTCCGCCTGGCACCCTGGCTCAACCCTGTGCGCTCGTCACCATGGCTCCACCTTGGCCTCCAGGACCTCCGATGTCATCTGGACTCATCAGCTCTTCGGCTCTGCCTGGGTCTCCACCTCCATCAGCTCCGTCTCAGCCCGTCATCCCCCTGGTTCCGGCTGCCAAGTCTCCACCATGGCTCCCCCCTCCCTTGATTCCGCCGCAGGCCTTTCGTCCTGGCTGTGCTCTGGGTCCCCACCTGGCTCCTCCTGCATACATCTCCTCCCTGGTTCTTCACACCATCACCATCGCCCTGGTTTCTCCTGCAGGCATCTACTCCTGTGTCCTACCCTTCGGCAGCTCCTCATTCTCCTCCAAAGCCCACTCCCTTCCTCCTCAGTTTGACCCGTCGCGGCGTGAGGACACGCCTTCCGGGAGGGGTGAGTTTCTGTTACATTCTTGCTCTGTTTTGGTTTCGTTTGAGTTCTGTTTGCTAGTTAGTTTCCATGGTTTTTAATTAGTTCCTCTCCTGTTCTTAGGTCTGTTTATTACTCTTTGCGTATTTAAGCCCTTAGTTTCCTCTCTTCATTGTTTGGTCTTGTTTGAGTTTTTCTGTGATATCTCCTGAGTTAGTATTGTAATAAAGTGTTTCTTTGAATCTTCTGCATCGTGAGCTTACTACAGCCACCATACTGTGACAATTTTTTTTTTCAGGATTCTTTGATGAATACAAAGTTCAAAGAACAGCATTTATTTGCAAAATATATATTTTTTTAACAATGTAAAAGTCTTTACTATCAATTTGAACAATTTAATGAATCCTTTCTGAATTAAACGCCTTACTGACCTTGACCTTTTAAAATGTAGTGTATTTTTTATTTTTATTATTGTACCATATACTATACTCTGTTTGGAACTTGATGGACACACACACACACACACACACACACACACACACACACACACACACACACACACACACACACACACACACACACACACACACACACACACACACACACACAAAATTATTATTCATAAAGAATAAATGGTAATCTGGCATCAGTGCAAAAGTTTAAAAAAATAAAAAAGACATAAAATATATAAAAAATGAATTAAAATGGCACATTACTATTTTGGATGGAAGTATCTAAGTATGCCACATCAGAGTAACACATATCTGTCACAAAACAACTGTAGAACAACAATTGCTGTATATTCAGTGTGATCAGGCCGTTGAATTCTTGTGCTCAGAATAGACCCTACGTGGATCCACATTTTTATTGTCTTTTGGGGTGGTCCTACACTGAATGGAAGTCTATTTACAGGTCCTCTTCCCCCGCTTATGCTGTTGATAAACGTGTTGTTGCTGCAGTTCCAGCTAAAGTGTTTATGCCATCACTATGGCAATACCTGCATTTGTCACTGCCACATGTGCACTGTCAGCTACAGTCCAGGTGTCATTAATCAAAGAAACATACGTGTTATTCACATATCAGGAGAGAGGAGGTGACAAGTGTGGATGCTGGATTGACTAAACAAGCTGGAATCTATTTATTGTGCATATTTCTCTGCTTAGAATACAAGAGATGTTGCAGCTGACAGGCAACATTACAAATGTCAAGCTTTGAGGTTGATATGTGGCCACTGAAACTTACCTAACAGCTTTCATTACGCTTGTATCTGTGTTACAATGAAGCGACAGCATCTTGTACCTGGGTTACTATTTAAGCTCCTCTACTGTTATCCTCAGACAGACACCTACTGTTTAACTCAAGATACAGGATGTTTAGGTTATTATGTTGTTGTGGAGTAAAACAAAGCAGAGGTGTCATTTTTCAGAATTATTCTTGTGAGAGAAACATTGGCGTCACCTTGTGAATTTCCTCAGATTCACTCTGCCAAAGTGCTGTTGTTTGCATCATTTAACACTCTCATTTTAGAAAAGATGATGCGGTTGATTCAGAGACATGAGAATGACATCAAAATATGATGATGAAGAAACAAGTCACTGGAGTTCCAGCTTGCATTTACAGCCGTTTTGGCTGGTTGTAGATTGTAACCAAATCAAATGTTCTTTTGTTGGGGAGATGTTGAAAATATGTCTATGTATCACTTCATTTAGGTGTCCCATTATCTTTGCATAAATGTGCACCTTGTCATTATTTATGGCTTAATTAGCATGGTGCTTAATTACATTTACATTAATCAAGGAGACAGAGGCGGCGCATGGGGGACACTTTAAACATGTTAAATACACTGTACTTTTGTTAGTCATAGAATTTGCAGACCACATACATCACTGTAATTTGCTGATTAGATATGGCTGATTAGATATGGCCACCGAAGGCACGTTCCATTACAGACGAGACCTGGCTTGACACTCTATCGACTTCTTCGGCACACGCGTAAACCTCTCTTAGGTCTGATCTGAGAAACAGATGTCTCTGTACAGTAAATGTTTAGGAATTGTATTGGACTCCAGCATAACTTTTCCCATTTTCTGATTTCAACAATAGTTTTGTATTACACAAATGGAGAATGTGTGGATCTACGTGTATGTATCTGGTCCTGTTAGTGTGTAATGGAGGGCTGACTGTGTTTGCTCCCCTGCGGGGAAACGCAGGCGGCGGGAGACGCCCGGACGGGCTCAGTTTAATTAAACCGGTATTAATGGAGACTGCCATGTAGTGGGGAAGGTCAGTCCCCATGGAAAGGTGGCTCTAAACGCACATAACACACACACACATTGGGTTTTCATATTTTCTGTGGACATTTCATAGACATAATTTTTTTTTGTACTGTACAAACTGTATATTCTATCCACAAAATGTAACCCTACCCCTAAACCACATAAGATTTTCGACATTTTTACATTTTCAAAAAACATAATTCTGAATGATTTATAGGTTGTTAAAATGCAAAGTATTTTGGATATTGCTATTTTGGTGTAGGGTATCACATTCATAACGTACACTGTAAAAAAAAACTGTAAATTTACAGGAAACGGTCTGTATTTTTTAACAGAATTTTGTCGTTTTGTCATTATACAGTGAATACCTGTTATTTTACAGATATGTGTTGTAATTTAAAGGTCCACTATTAAATTTACAGGTAATTGCTTTTATTTTGGTTTTACATTAATTTTACGTTTTTAAAAGGAAATTCTCTGTAATTTTATAGGGTTATGTGTAATTTTACATAAAAAATTAAGTAATATTTTACAGATTATTTCTGTGGAATTAGAAAACAAAGAAAATAAGGTATAACTGCAGAAATCAGCAGTCACTAAACATGTTTTCCTTAAAGATTATTAAGCATGTGGGGGTTAAAGTGAGTTTTAAGATTTGTACACACATTAGGCAAGCCTATTTAATTATTTATAGTCTTTTAATTTTGTCTTGCAAATAGATGTTCATTTTGATCATCATTTGTAGGCTATTTGCCCGAAAATTTCATTTAGGCCTATATTTTATGTCTTTTATGAATCGTTTTTCCAAATCTGCGTGGCTTTGTGTGCGTTTGTATGTATGTGTGTGTGTGTGTGTGTGTGTGTGTGTGCCCGCGCGCGCGCGCAGATTCAAATTATCCGCCATTACGTTTCGTTGCTGCTAGTCCCGCCCACAACAGTTAGCTACAGATCTGTCTCTGTCGTCGATCTGTGTCAAGGGCAAGCGGGAGATTTGAAGTTTCAGTCTACGCTCGTGAAGTAGTCGTGGATTGTGATCACAGTGGTTCAAAGCTATAGCAGCTAATCGTATTCGACAGAAGCAGCCAGCCGTGAGCAGGAGCGCTGAACACATATTAGTTGTTTGTAGTCTGTCAGTCAGTCCAGAAATAATGCGCCCTTTTTCAGTGAGCCTGGTTCGTCGTCACAGCGGACCTCATCCCGACCGATCAACGGCTGAGGTAAGAGTCTCATACTACATGTGTGTACGATATTTTATATTACATTTGTGTTAAGTGGTTAGACAGTTTCCATGCTAACGTTAGCATTCTTAAATGATGTTCAGTTATAACTGGGTCAGGGCAAAACACTGAAAATGCAGCATGCGTTTTTAATTATCGATCTGTGTTAAGAAAGATCAGTTGAACCCAACCCACATCTCTACTTATTAACTTAAAGACCTAAAACAATCTTTAGTAGACTTGTTATTCATATTAAAGTCCATAATTGTGTATAAAATCTTCGTTATGATAGTCAGTAACATTAAATCAATAAATGGCGGGATATTTTGAAACACTGTCTGGAAGCTGAAAACTTTTCTCTTAAAAAAATACTTTATTTTATTATAATAAAATTGTAGTAAACACGTTTTTAGCTGATTTTTTACCATTGTAATAGCCACAGTTTTACTAAAAATAGGCCTACCGTGTTTCTTTTGTTTATTTCGTAATAGTTAACATGACTAACTTTATTAAGACCGTTAAGAAATCAAAATACTGTAACTTAAGGTACTTGTTGATGATACAGGAAAGCCTAGAACAGGAAGACTAGAATATGAATACAACATGATGAACCCCTAGGACCTAGGTGTGCAGCTAGGTCACAGTAAATCAGATTCATTTAACTTTACTTTTATATAAATGTAACTTAGCTAAAATCACATGGCAGCTCAAAATATTACTGTTAGCCTTTCCAGCTCAGCTTCAAGATCATAGTCATTTGAGTTTTTGCATTGTCCCAATGGAACATATTCTGACATGTGTAAATCTAATACTGAGTTTTAAAATAACTTGTGTGTGTGTGTGTGTGTGTGTGTGTGTGTGTGTGTGTGTGTGTGTGATTTCAGGTCACGTGGAAAGCAGATGATCATGGCAAACAAGGTATGGGAAGAATTCATTAAAACAAAAATCATAACGGTTCTGATTCCATATGTTCATAACAGTCTTCTGATTCCATATGATTGCACTAAAAGTATGCACAAGGTTTGGATTTGCTACAGCAAGATTACGATTGTGTTAGATTCCACCCATCTTTCTTTATTTTTTTATTTTTTTTTTAACTACCCACTAAGCAAAATTATGTCCGAAAGACTTCTTTTCAATGTCTTTGTTACAAAAATCAGACGTTGAAATGCCGTCCACTGAGGAGCCAGAATGAAAGTTATGACGTCTTTTTTTGACGTGTTCTGCACGTCCGATATAGACGTTCATCGAACCTTCGTACAAGGTTAAAACTAGTTCAGATGTGGCCATTGTGGACATATTTCAACATCATTTATGGTCTCATTTAGACATAATTACTTTGACTATTGCTGTCAGATGATCTTAGTGAGAATTAACAGAGGTTTAGATGTTGATATTAGTTTAATTTGAAGTGTCACCATTGTGGCGATCCGTGTTTGCTTTAGTTGGGCTCTTGGTCCCCGTTCCTTTTATTTGAGCTTTTCTTTGGCTGCTGTAACAGTGTGTTTGTGTAACACAATTGTTGTGGCAGGGAAAGCCTAGAAAAAGTATGAGGTGTTATCAGTTCAATGTTGATGATGACATAATTATCACAAAATGGGCCTTTAATATTGTGTTTAAAGTTTTGTGTTTATATTTGCCGTTAATAACCACCAACCTTTTGGAACTGCATTATTGGTGAAGGTGTATTTATTTGAAGGTGTGTAAAAAGCATGTGCACATTATGTTTTGAGCAAGAGTATCATACAGTCACACACAGACATCAAGATTTTGGATATGAATCACAACAACGGTGACAATTAAAAAAAGCTTGGGAATTAAGGATGAGTTTTGTACTATGAAAGCTACCCATCATGCATTGCAGCATGAAGCTTTTTTTTTAATTGTCACCATTGTTGGAAATCATATGCACAATCTTGATGTCTGTGTGTGACTGTATGATACTCTTGCTCAAAACATAATGTGCACATGCTTTTTACACACCTTCAAATAAATACACCTTCACCAATAATGCAGTTCCACAAGGTTGTTGGTTATTAATGGCAAATATAAACACAAAACTTTAAACACAATATTAAAGGCCCATTTTTGTGATAATTATGTCATCATCAACATTGAACTGATAACACCTCAAACTTTTTCTAGGCTTTCTCTGCCACAACAATTGTGTTACACAAACACACTGTTACAGCAGCCAAAGAAAAGTTAAAGTAAAAGGAACGGGGACCAAGAGCCCAACTAAAGCAAACACGGATCGCCACAATGGTGACACTTCAAATTAAACGAATATCAACATCTAAACCTCTGTTAATTCTCACTAAGATCATCTGACAGCAATAGTCAAAGTAATTATGTCTAAATGAGACCATAAATGATGTTGAAATATGTCCACAATGGCCACATTTTAACTAGTTTTAACCTTGTACGAAGGTTCGATGAACGTCTATATCGGACGTGCAGAACACGTCAAAAAAAGACGTCATAACTTTCATTCTGGCTCCTCAGTGGACGGCATTTCAACCTTTGATTTTTGTAACAAAGACATTGAAAAGACGTCTTTCGGACATCATTTTGCTTAGTGGGGCTCTGTCATTTAGAAACATGACTTTTCCTATCACTACTATCTTAATGACACATATCTTTTAATCCAGCTAGATGATCTGACGGTTGCTGCTCGCATCTCAGCCTACCTGATGGAAAATTCTTGCTGGATGAATGACCTTCACCTTTAAATCAGCCTTGCCAAGACAGAACTGCTTATGGTTCAGCTTTCAGCCAAAACATACTTGCTGTGATCCTGCTGATTTGCCTTATCATTAGGAGGATCAGGCCCTTCCTATCGGAGCTACACAACTCTCTTGTTCTATCCAGACTGGGCTATTGTAATGCCCTCCTGGCAGCTCTTCCAGTGTCAGTCAAACCTCTGCAACTGATCCAGATGCTGCAGCAAGAGTTGTCTTTAAAGGTAGCCCTATGCCTAAACTCACTGCTTCAGATCTATGTGTCCTCCAGAAGCATGTGCTCTGCTAGTGTACGGCGCCTTGTGGTGCCATCATCCCAAAGAGACACAAAACCACTTTCACTGACATTTACCTGGACTGTTTCCTGGTGGTGGAATGACCGGCGCAACGCAACACATTTTCAAGAAACTGCTAAAGATCCATCTTTTTCATAAACACTTCACCCAATAATACTTAATCTTTGTTACAAAAAAAAAAAAAACACCTTTCTATGTGTACTGTACTAGACTAACTGGGACTTGTCACTGCACTTGTTGCTTTTTATTATCTTTAATTATTATCTTAATTGGTTAGTCACTTTGGATAAAATGTAATTGTAAATGTTAAAATAAGTTATACTGTAAAGGTATACGGTAATTGCTTTTTATTGTGGATATTTTTACATGTTCTAAATTATATACTAAACTTCTATTTCCTATCAATCACTTATCTTGATGTTTAGTGTTTGTTCAATTACTAATACTTTAAATATGCAGGTAATTTGTACTCATACATTTAGTTAATTTAAAAGAAATTGACTGTACATTTGCTATTATTAAGAACGTAATTAGAGATGTTGTGAAATTGGATCTGTACAAATAAAAAATAAAACTGTAAATTTACAAACATTTGTATTTGAATTTATGTACTTGTGTGCATTTTTTATACATAATTTCATTGTTATTTTACACATAAAAACTATATTAAAAGAAAATTACTGTAGATAGACAGCATTATTATATAAAATAATTTTATAAAACCTTAAATTTACAGTATTTAATTGTTTTAAAGGTGTATATGACTTTTTAAAACATTAAAAATCCCAGTAATTACATAAGATTTAATGTAATATTAAAGATATAATCTGTTATTTAATTATGGAAAATTACTGTATTTTAACGTGATTGTTTTTTGCCGTTATTTTACGGTAATTTTCTGGCGCCCCAGCTGCCGGAATAATACCGTTTTTTTACAGGTTTTTTTTTTACAGTGTAGGGCATCACTGAAGCAGAATAATTTCAGAATAATTAATAATAATAATAATTTCGAAACAATTAAGATATTTTTAATGTTTCTGAAAGCCACCAAAGCTGCATTTATTTGATAACAAATTACTCCAGTTTTCAGAAAATGATCCAGAAATCATTCTAATATGTGACCTTGGATCACATAACTAGTCACAAGTCGCACGGGTATATTTGTGGTAATCACAAAAATCATTTTCAGAACATAGATTTTCTCAATGTTTCGATTTTTTTGCACCCTCAGATTCCAGATTTACAAATAGTTGTATCCCGGCCAAATATTGATCTATCCTAACAAAGCCTAATTTATTCAGCTTTTAGGTGATGTATAAATATCAATTTCAGAAAATTGACCAATGTGACTGGTTTTGTGGTCCAGGGTCACATATGCTGATTTGGTACTCAGTTATTATCAGTTATTTTTGGTACTCAGTAATTAATAATGATCCGTATTATTATCAATGTTGATAACAGTATATATTATGTCACTTATTTTTCCCAAATAATGACATCCTGTATGGCCACATTTAAAAATGTATGTATTTTAATTGCATTGGATAATTAATACTGAAATAATGCCAGAGGTTTTCTCAGGACTAATTTCTAAGCCATTTTTGTAATAATTTTTAACCAGCTGGTCCCTAAGTAATTTTAATGAATGTATGTAATTTCATTCAAGTTCACATTTACCGTAGACATTTTAAGCATGATAACCAGAAAGTGTTCACACAGTTAGTGCTTTTTTAGGTGTTCAAATACCTTTTAGATCCATTGTATAATTCGTATACTCTTTCTCCCTCACACACACACACACACACACACACACACACACACACACACACACACACACACACACACACACACACACACACACACACACACACACACACACACACACACACACACATAAGAATGAGAGTATAGAGAAGGTGGGCTTCCACTAAGAGGATTCCTGCACTCGCCCTGCTGGAGCTCAGGCATTCGAGAAAAAAGACACTGCACTTGCGGCGTGGAAAATCCATGATTAGGTGCACCAGCTAAACGAGCCATGCAAATGAACTGAGCTCTTTTTTTTTACTTTGACTTTGGCTCTCTGTTCCTTAAAAGCGCACACACAAAATCCGGCTGTATTTCCCTCGTCTGTCAATAAGAGATGATCTGTCGGACAAAAGTATTACGTCTTGACAGGAGAGCTTTGTTACTCTTTAATGTGTATGCCATACGTGCGGTTTCAGACTGAGCATAAGTGGTTTCAGGATTATTGACAGCAGACTGTCTCTTCTCAGTAAAAGGTGATAAGTGTTCTGCTCAAATCCTTTTTATGTTGCCGTAAAACACACTTATTCAAAGAGAAAAGCCACCGTCATGATGAATACTTCAAAGCCTAACTGCGGACAGTGCTATCTTACATCTCTGTAAGGTTTTCAGTGTCAGCTTACTATAATTAAGGACAGAAAACCTACTGCTGTTGTTATAAAACCAATAATTTACTACCTTGTTAACAAATGCTCTGCACAATTGCACCTAATTTTCTCCAGAAAGAGGCTTGAGCTATAACCTGGCAGGAAAAAAATAAATACAATGAAAAAAGAATCATAATAAAAAACGTGAGAAATGGAGGTCTGAATTGAAGTAAAGCCCAAACGAGTGTTTTTCTACCTTTTTTTTTTTTTTACACAAAGGGGAAATGACTGTAATGGCTGAATTACATCTTTTCTATTCACTGCTTTTGCAGTGCACAATGCAGGAGATGAGCGGTGGTGGACAAGCTGCGTCATGTTATCAATTCATGCAACATGACAAACTAATAACAACAGGAAATAAACATGTATTTGGGAAGGCAGTGTAGCAAATCGAAATGCACAATCTATGGATTGTATCTTGCGAATGAGATGGAGGGGTGCGAACAGTGGCGGTGTTATCGCTTAATAATGTGGTCTGTCACATGAGTATGGAGAATCTTGATGAGCCTAACCTGTGTTCATATTTAACTGTAATGTACTGTAATGCTCAAATAATTCAGTACTAACTTATCAGATCTGTGCAAATGCAAATCAATCCTCTACTGTACCTCTATCAAGCAGTTTCAGTAATTATCTAAACACATAATTCTAAAAATATATGGCCCGGTTTCACAGACAAGGCTTAGACTAAGCCAGGATTAGGCCTTAGTTCAATTAAGGCATTTGCGTAGCTTGCCTTAGAAAAAATACATTCACTTTTTGCATCTTGAGACAAAACAATGGCACTGACATATTTTGAGATATGCCAGCAAGAGTTGCTTTCAGTTAAAACAGCTCAAACATACATTTTATTCAGGGAAACCGAGGTATATGCAAGTTAGGTAATACAGTATCTACCTTAAAGATGAAGCGTGTGACTTTTTATTGTATCTAATGCGCAGAGACAATATAAGAAAGACACTTTTAGGTTGATTTTGCCCAAATGTAAATGTAAACACTGTGGTGCTATCAAAGCACTTCACTGTTTGTTTGAGAGCCCTGACATGCCCAAAGGCCCCAAAATATACACACCAAAGTAGGGGTATACACACCATTACTTTTTAGTGGTATACTGTTAGCAAACATCCCAATTTGAGTTTGTGAATATATACGCAAATGTGCTGCGCAATTTCCTCTCAATAACAAAATAAACACACAACAAAAATGACAGCGGTGAGAAAAAAAGGAGTTAAGAAAGCATCTGATCATAGCGATGCGCATATGTTTGCATGAGTTCTGCAATTCACAACTCCAGTCAAGTCACGTTTATTTATATGACACATTACTTATTACAATATATTGATTTAAAGCACGCAGCTTTAGGGCTGGTTTACACAGAAAGTGTTTTTTCTTTGAAAAACAAGACAAGGGGTAGTGGAATGGGGAATGGGTAGTGAAATGTATTTTAACTTGAGCACCACGTTGAGACACAAGACGCAAGCGCAACGGTCAAACATGTTCATCTAGCGTGTGTTTACATAGAAAAATAATGGAAAAATAGAGCAGTGGAATTGAAAAATGCATTGAGTGAATGGCCCCTTACAGTATTAAACATGAAAAATAAAAATAAAAACCTTTTCACTTTCAGTTAGAATTACAACCCCAAATGGTCACACTTTAGATTAGGGTCCAATTCTCACTATTAACTATGACTTTTGCCTCAATAAACTCCCTATTACTGCTTACTAATAGTTAGTAAGGTAGTTGTTAAGTTTAGGTATTAGGTAGGATTAAGGGATGTAGAATAATGCATTGATATATGCTTTAAAAGTACTAATAAACAGCCTATATCGTAGTAATATGCAAGCTAATAAGCAACTACTTCATAGTGAGAATTGGACCCTAAAATAAAGTGTTTCCCAGAAATTATCAGAAGGAAATTATTTTTTTAGAGCAAACCTATATTACATAATCGTCATGGACCAGAGGTAGCTTGAAGGCGTTTACCAGCCATCAAAATATAAAAATAATATAATATAATATAATATAATATAATATAATATAATATAATATAATATAATATAATATAATATAATATAATATAATATAATATAATATAATATAATATAATATAATATAATATAATATAAAATTAACCCTTTCATGCATGAATTATGATAACCTCAGTCAGGATTTTTTTCCCATGTGTTTTTATTGCTCTTAGGGCATGAAAAACAAGATTTGATTTTTATTTATTTTTTTTTACAAATTTTTCTAAGAGATCTTCAGATGTCCATTTGAGTGGACAGCATGCAGTTATGGTTTAAACTGAAGATATACTGTATTAAATATAAGACAATAATCAAACAGATGTGAATTTAACAAACTAATCAATACAATTATATCAAATCATGTGAAAACTATAAAATATATACAAAAAATATAAATGCGAAATATTGTAAAGGCTTCATACAACTTCATACAAGTTGCACATCGCGTATCTTTGATATCAGAACATGAGGACGTGATTCCATCAGAATTTTCTACAGCCTGTCAAGGTACAACTGTGGAAACCACTCAGATGCTCCCTCCAGTGCACCAGAGTATGGAGATTTACCCTTATTAGCTGATCATTCTGATTATGTTCAAGATGGACATGCACATTTCTATCATAGCCCTCCTCTGAGAAAACCTAGCGATACGTTTTTTTCAATCTCATCTGAAATGATCAGTGTTGGGGTAATGCATTACAAGTAACATGCATAACACATTCAGATTACTTTTTTGATGTTACAAGTAAAATAATGTGTTACAAGTAACATGCATTACGTAATCAGTTTTGTTTTAATGTTACGAGGCATGTATTGTAACATGCATTACCTAATCAGATTACTTTTTAATTTAACAAGTAATTAACTACAAGTAATGTGCATTACCTAATCAGATTACCTTTTGATGTAACGAGTAAAGAAATGCATTACAAGTAACATGCATTATGTAATCAGATTACTTTTTGATGTTATGAGTAAAGAAACGCATTACAAGTAACATGCATTACGTAATCAGATTACTTTTTGATGTTATGAGTAAAAAAACGCATTACAATAACGTGCATTACGAAATCAGATTAGTTTTTGATCTAACAAGTAAAGTAATGCATTACAAGTGTCATTCATTATGTAATCACATGACTTTTTTCGATGTCAATGAAAATGACATTCTAATAATACAAATACATTTATTTACAGTAAAAAAAGTCACTGCAGATTACGTTTTTAAGTTTTAAGTTTCAAAAACAATATTCACATTATAATTATGAATTGTAGCTGAAATATAGCAATTGATGCATGACGTCCACTACAGTTGACGTAATTAATCAGAGTTTTCTCTCAATCTAAAATCAAAACTTTGAAAATTTTACTGTGATATGACTCATTAGATATTGCTTGATGCTGCAATATTTTTTTTTACCTACAAGAATCTTCTAGGATAGAAGGAATAGGTGGATATTCCGGAGCAATTTGGCATGTCTGACTGACCCTTGGCCATCTTGGTTTGGAGGGGGAAAAAATCGAAACACAACGGCTTGCCAGTTGGTTGCAATTTATAGGATGATGCACCAGGGTCCAATGAAGAGGTTGATGAGCAACTTTGCCATAAAAACCTGTGCAAATTCAAGAAAATGCTTTTGTAATAGCTGTCCACTGTAGTGATCACTATGCGTGAAAGGGTTAATAGTAAACAAATTGTGTATTTTTTTTTTTTATAATGGGTAAAAACCAAAAACATTCTGTTGCAATAGGACAATAAATTATTGCAGGTAATAAAGAGGTTTCCTCATTGTGTGAAGCTTGTTACCATCTCAAGACTTTGACCAATGCTGTTATCTCTAGAGATATCAGCAGAACCTTCCCGACGTGCATAACCCAAATTGAACACCCCCCCCCCCATACTGTCCCAACAAATGTGTTATGGTGACAAGTTAGAGTGTGGGCATATGTGGAAGTTTGACAGCATTAGGCAAGCGTTCATTTCTCCGTTCGCCTGCACTGACCTCGTGCGAGATATGGTGTCAGCCTGTTAAACACATCTGTGGTCGGAACACAGAGGGAGAAACATGCAGCAGCCACACCATCAATACCGGGTCAAACGTCAGACACAATAATTATAATTATCCAGCGGCCTCACAGAGCCTTGAGCATGTATGGCTGTCATTGTCATAGTACCTCTCCTCTTAGCTCTGTTTTGAGGAGGGGGGTCAAATCCCAGTGTAAATGTGATCTGATGTTCAAAGTATATCCTGTCATCTTCTGTCTTCAATATGTAATTGCTCCAGTACTATTGCTAGCCCATTTTCAGAGCCCGTGGCAATTACAGAAATACAATGAGTCCCCTCTCTCTCTCCTTTTCTCTCTGTCTCTCTCTGCTGAACGTATGTACTAATTCGCAATAAAGTGCTACAGCTGTCACTGCATTTTCTGCTCTGTTACTTCAATAAATTGGAACTGCAAAAAAATAGGAAAAAATTGGTGTATTGCATTATGGGCCGCCTCCAGTGTGTGAGCCTTCTCTCAAACACAATTTGAACAATTCTATTTCCCCTAGATGAGAAAGTGTAGCTTGTCATTGCTGGACTGGACAAATATTCATGAATCAGTTGATAATGGATTCCATTTGTCAAGAAATAATAATTTTAGATTAGGGAACTTTTTCCTTTCTACTTTCAAACCAAACACTTGGATTGGTTGATATTGGATGCATTGGTGCTGTGGGAGAATAAGTCAACATGTAATATTATGTATTAAACTATGAATTACTGTCACTAGAAATTAATGGTTAATGGAATCATTAACTGTGAAGCAATACTCGAAAACTGGGACAGTGGTGTTTGTCAGATTGGTGAATGTGTGTGAGTCAGGTTTAGTCTTCATTGTGGGGACCAAATGTTTCTGAAAGCAATGGTTAAAAGAAACAAAATTACTGTATGTATCGGAGTATTTTCACTTTTGGAAACTTTTTTAACATTAAAGTATTTAATATCATAGTTTTTACTCCACTACATTTTCAAAAAACAAACAAACAAAAAAACATGTCACTACAGTATGTTATTTTGAAGTGATGTCAGATGCGTGATGAATCATTATTCTGAGCCAAATCATTTCAACCAACCTGTTGAGATGCAATGGTGATGTGCTAAACCATTAAATACGATTCTTTTTAATGAACCTGTCTAATGAACTGGCTCACAAATCACATGGAATAATTCATTCACCAAAGAACTCACTGACTCGATAATCCACTCAGAACGAGTTTTAATTCACAATTTGGCCATGTCTGACTCAGAGAATCATGTGGACGATTTGACTGATTGGGCTAGTTTAGCCTCCCAGTGTAATGATGAATTTTGATGCTGTTCATTGTTTATAGTAATAATACTAATTTTATAATCAACAATGCTAAATTCAAAGAGCAAATTTCTCCATCCTATTCTGCTGTTTGTTTTCATATTTAAACCGTAACCAATTTGCTAATAAAAAGAAACTGGGGCTTATTTGTAGATCACGCATAATGTATTTTATAAAAATAATATCTGTACCAAGTAATCCTTCTTATTGATTACTGCTTATAGTTGATGGGCCCTATCTTGCACCCAGCGCAATTGACTTTGTACAGCGACGCATGTATCATTCCTATTTTGCACCCGCGCAAAGCGCGCTTTTCCTTCCACAGAAGCACGTCGCTAAACTAGGGAATGAACTTGCGCTCCCTGGGCGGTTCAGCGCAAAAAAGGAGGCGTGTTCCGGCGCAAACGTTCCTTCATGCTATTTTGCAGGTTTAGAAAACAATTGCGCAACTAACCAGGAAAAAATAGTTTAAAGTCAGTGGCGCGTTGCGCATGTTATTCATATGCTATTTTAAGGGCGCATGCTTGGCCATAATCAATGTAGCGTGTGCACAACGCGCATACACTTTGATTCTCTCATCTACACAGAAACAGTAGTTTTCATTTTTGCAAATCATACATTATTACGATAGATAGATAGACAATTTATTATAAAAGCATACATCTAGCTTACACATTTACCCAAATTATCATACGCCTTTTTAACCGAAGTTAATTTGGGTGGGTTTCTCCATCCCCAACGTCCCTGACGAGAGTGTTGCTCTCCTTGGCTGTGAACCGCTCCTGGCGCGCGCCTGGCAAATCCGCCGTTATAATAGGAATCCGCTTTAGAAAAAGCGCGTCTGCTCTTAAAGGGAATGTGAGATGACGCTCTGATTGGTTTATTTCACGTTACGCCCAAACCACACCTATGAATAATGAAGCTACTTCAGACCAACCCATTTTAGATTTGCGCCTGGCGCAAGAGTCATTTATCCCGCCGGGAAAATAGCAACAGCGCCAAGACCCGCCCACAAAGTTACTTGCGCTTTGCCACTTGCGTTTCAGATCGTTAAAATAGGGCCCCTAATCTCATAATAATGCATAATAATGTCAGACTGAGCTCTAACATATTTAAAATCAGTCCAGTAAGAGAAACTCTTTATAAATGAACAAATTATTTATAATTATTATTGTTGTTATTATCAAAAGTTTAGCAACACTAAAAAGTGAGAACTTTTGTACGTTTTCTGAAGTAGAAACTTAAATGGAATATTTATACTTACGGGAGTATTATTTCAATATTTGTGTGATTTACGTACTTTGGCCACCACTGCCTCCCAAAAAAACAACAACAAACAAACAAAAAAACAATATAAATATATAAAATGTGACCCTGGATCACAAAACCAGTTACAAGTCGCACGGGCATATTTGTGGCAATAGCCAACAAAATCGCGATCACGATCGCGAACATAAATGGACAACTATAAAGGCGATTTTCTCAATGTTTAGATTTTTCTGCACCCACAGATTCCAGATTTACAAATAGTTGTCATATCCTAACAAACCATACATCAATGGAAAACTTAATTATTCAGCTTCCAGGAGATGTATAAATCTCAATTTCGGAAAATTGACCCATGTGACTGGTTTTGTGGTCCAGGGTCACAAATATAAAATATCATTAGCTCAATATCCCTGCAATAGGCTCCAGCATTTCTATGACCCTAGGACAAGTGATCTGGATGATGGATGGATGAATAATTAGCTCAGTTTAAAACAGTACAAGTCAAAGAAAAGTTCCCACCATGATAGAAAAAAAAAGAAAATTGTGCGTTGGCCGATAAGAGGAGAAAGAAAGATCGTCTCTGTGTGTTTGACCTGTAACTAACCACAGCTCTTTTTGTTGGGTAACAGAGATAAGAGGGTAACAGGGAGCAGCTGTAAGACCACTAAAGCTTTTCTCACAATGCACTGTGTGTGTGTGTGTGTGTGTGTGTGTGTGTGTGTGTCACAGTGTATGTGTTTGTGGAAGGGTGCAGGACTGAATATCTGGAAGAACTGACAGTATAGCATCTTTGTGCAGTGAGCTTCTCACAGCAGGCGAAGAAGGAAAACAGAGAGAGCGAGAAAGAGAGAGAGACAGAGAGAGCGAGAAAGAGAGAGAGCCAGAGAGAGAGAGAGAAAGAGGAACGCTTCTTGTTAGGGATCATTTATTAACTGAGATCATCTCTTCGTTGGCCTCAGGGTAATAACTAATGTCAATGGCAAATTTCACAGTTGTCTAGAGAAATGAATTAAATTTGCAATAAAAGGCCCTTTGGCTTGTTGTACATGCTCATTTATTGGAGTTGGTGAACTAGGACTGTAAAAGCAACCGCGAACACTGCCTTCATTTCCCCTCTTGTGAAAACGTGACCTTTTTCTCTCATTATTGTGAGGAAAGGATGGAGAGTTTTGTGGAAAGAAAGGGGGCCTGGTTGTTCTGGGGGCCGGTCGAGCGCGTTACCTCACACTCGCAGCCGCTAATGAGTCTTATGGATGGTATTCCAGCGTTTAACCATGGCTGCATTTACATCTAACCTCGCTCCACTCTTAGTCCACTATTCATCGCCTTCCCTTCACACTTTGTCTGTGATTCAATGGGTGTGATTTTGTGTGTGTGGGTGTGTGTGTGTTTGTGTGAACGAAGGAGAAGGGAAGAGAAAATGTGTGTGAGACGTGAATTAGAGATTAAAACTCTAAAGTATTCTCTAATCCAGGCATTGAGGGTTAGCAGTGTGAGGAGTGAGAATGGAGTGAGCACAAAGGCTCCCTGCGGTCCCAGACTCACGCCATCACCGCTGCTCCTGACGGCCACACAAAAAAAGCCCTGCACACCCCCCCCCCCTCCCGGCCCCACCCCGGCCCGCGAAAAAAGCCTGTCAGCTCTCTTCCATGCCCCCGCTAACGCTCTGCCCCCCAGCAGTCGGGACGGTAGGGGTGGGGAACAGGCTTTAAGAATAGACCCAAAAATTAGGCGAGTTCTCTCCTCTCGCGCTCCTTTTTCGTTCCCTTTCTCTAAGGACAGATGACAAATAATAGCGTGATTGAGCCTGTGTTTCAGTCACACATGTCCCCCCGTAGCCAGCTGCCAGTGGGGAGCAGTAGGAGAGGTTAATTGAGGAAAGGGTTATGAAAATAGAGCGCAAGAATCACTCGGATTCTGCTCAAAGAAGAGGAAAAACGTCATCCTGTCAAATAATGCTCGGCACAAAAGAGGAGAAATCAGGAGCACAACACGGCAAACAGCCGAAGAAAACAAGTTACTGTCTCTGCTGGGATCGCGGAGTCACATGGCGCGCGTTAAAATTAGAGATTCGACAAAAGCGGCGGAGGCAATATGAGAAGAAAGAGGAAATTCTAAGGCACAGAATTATTCAATAATAAATAATTTCATTCCACAGAATTGGAAAATCAGCCAACATTCTATGGCCACCATTTTATTCCCCTCCGTCACATTTTGAGAGATAAATGTAACATTTAGCTGTTAATTCCAGCATCTGAAGTGTTCGTCTTCAGATGATTTAATTGCCCTGCAATTTTCTCCTGTCAAAAAAGCATCGTGCACCTCTGATGAGAGAGAGCGAACAGGAGTGTGAGAGTTAATTAGCGACCTCGTTAGAGACCTGGAAGTGTCTGGTGCGTCTCTGTCCCTTCTTACTCTTTCTGTCCCTCTCGTTCCCACACGTAACAAGAAATCCTTTCTTTCTTTTTGTACTGTAGGACTAATCAATGCTGCCTTCAAGTGCACCTGGTAAACTCCTATTCGGGCATTTGTTATTACAACATGTCATTCATTCAAGGTGGAAAAAATAATGTTTCTATCATTTTTATAATCTTTTACATGTATTTTTATATCATTTTCATTTCTATTATGTAGAGTATCATTTTTATTCAAAAACATTTCTTTTTATTAAAGCAAAGCATGAAAAGACATCCTTGTCTATACACTTTCGTTTTACAATGTCCAATATTTTACAATGCATAAACATGTTACATATACTTACTATAGTAATAACAGTCAATAACAGTTCATTCATATTACTTAGTACTTAACTGTATTATTACACTAACAAGGACACCTTAAAATAAAGTCTAACCACTTTTTATTTTTTTATAGCGCATTAATATTATTCAAATACAGCCTGAACATAAAAGACATTTTACAAAAATATCCATGACCGTTAACAACAGACCTGTTTGCTACCATGTTTCACATAAACATCCCCCTTTCTATGTCACAAGAGAACTTCGAGTTTACCACCTGTAAATAGTTCGCTTGGTCATTAATGTGCTCGGAAATCGTAAATACGATAATCTCTATTCCGCTTTCAGGCCACACAAATTATATAAGACTGGATGTACAGTTAACAAACACTTCAGACTGGCTAGTCAAATCAATAATTATAATAATAAGCTGTGAAAAAAGTGTGTTCTATATATCTGTTTGACAATGTTGTCATCTATGCGCGAAAAAACGTTGCATAAACGTACTCATCATCTGGCTTTGACATGGCCTTATTACATAGTGAAGAGTCCATCATATGCGCACTTCAGAATCTCAGCAGAATTACAGTTTGTGTTACAGTTTTATGAAAACTTGTGAATATGGACAATATATATTGGCAGAAAAGGTATCCAGTCTGAATGCAGGGACTGTCTAGTTGGCATCCCAGAACAGAGTGGGAGTTGTACTGACCTGTCTGCAGCGGGCTGTTGCAGGGAGACGTCTAGCCCACTCTACAGAGGTAATAAAATGATTAGGAGGCGATGACGGATCTTGCTGCTAGTTGATTACAGCTGAACTGTCTCATGAGTAGGGGCTAATTAACTGAATGAAGTGAATGGAAAGACGCAGTGTGACTCTGCAGTGATACTTGGAGTTCTGAACCACCTCACAGATCCAACTCTCTACTATTACCCATCAACTGCTTTTCAGAGTCGCCTTTCAAAGACTCAGGATTGCGCCTGGGTACAGATTTAGGCCCAGACTCAGGATTAACCTAAAGCTCGGGCTCAGTCTCTGGATAAGATTTAAGCAATGGCTCAGAGTTATGTGTAGATACGTGTCTCGAGCTCAGACACATTCATTCAGATATAAGGAATGAGACTCGAGATATTGCGTGATCCATGTTTGGTTGCCTTCAATAATAACAAATATGTTTCTCTGACGGGTCATATCATAAATCAGGCTGAAAGAACATATGAAATCTCTGCATAGCTATAAGAAAATAGAGACGAAAAGACACCTGATATCACACTGTCATAACACCGTAGCTAAAATTAAAAGATTTAATATGCAAATTAAAAGGTAGATAATGAGGACACCAATCTCCAAAGGACCAACTAAAGAAACTATTCTAAAACTGGAATATTATGAATAAATAAGAACTTTTCCATTTATTATCAAGGCAGCTTTTATCGTGGGCTTGAATCGCACAACACTCTGCTCTCTCAAACGCCTCTCATATGTCCAGTGGCAAAGTGAATAACATGACAAATAGCTTCAAACAGGCGGAAAACATGCAAATACTGCAGGGAGACAAATGTCCAACCTTGTGTTTAGTGAGGAGGTAAGGTCATCCCTGACTCCATCTATCACAGCTGTAATCAGGCGGACGCAGGCTAACTCCGAGCTCGGCTTCAGCTGCATAGATAAGAGCACACAAGCAGGGAGAGCCAGCCCAGATAAAAACAGGGAAAACTGATAAAAGATTCAACAAGTAAACACTCTCTCGCAGCTGCGGAGTTCCCCTTTGTAGTCGCTAACTGCGGGGCTGGCATAAGGTTACACGTCTCTCATTCTCCTTTTCATACACAGAAATCTCTCTTTGAATTAATCTGCAACTATAGTTTACAGCCGGATTACGGTGCTTTAATATAAAGCTTGACATAATAGTTCAGTTTTATGGACTTTTATCAAGCCATTTAGTTAAACACATGCTGATCTTAAAGGCAAAAAACATGAGAACTTGTTAGACTGACTAGTTCAGATGAGAGCTCTCACGAAATTTGTAAAAAGGCATTCTACTTAAATAATATTATAAAAATATGCTCTTTTCGAAACGCATTTATCTAAAATTTGCAATTTAATCTATTGCCAGCTGAGAACGAAGTAAAACTGTTCATACACTTTCCAAATGTGCCACATTTTGCAGTTATTTTGTGAATGTAATATCCCGATCTGATAATGTATGTAGAGTCAGCACAGAAAAAGCTCCAGGGTTTTCTGATATTTACTTGTCTCACCTGAGATTGTGTTAACTTCTTTCTCCTCATCAGGTGTCAATGAATTCAGCCCTTTCTGTTGAACAGGTGTCATGATCACAAAGAAGGTTGGATCTCAACATATAATGATTTTTTTTATGACTTTTTAAGCAAAGTTTAGAAACAAAATAATAATAATAATAATAATAATACTTTTGATCATATTATTTCACCTATGATTACTCATTTCTAACTGCTTTATTAAATTCAACAGGTTTAAAAAAATGTTTTAACAAAGGTCGAGAAACATATTTAGATGAACTACACATATTGACTAAAATCATATGGAATGTTCTTCTGTTGAAGGGATACAATCTCTTTTTTTCATTGGTTGTGGTTGCATTATGGGTGCACATACTTTGTTGACAATACAGTGAGGATATATTAGTCCTCCATAATGCAGATTTAATAGTAAAAACATTCATACTTTTTTGTAACAAAGCTTCTGTTCAAATTTATATGACCCGTATATTTCTTTACAGATAATTGAAAAACTATGTTGTTGATGGCTGTCATGGTAGAGGTTCACATAGGGATCATTTTAAACTAGAGACTAATAATATTCTCACTTATGCATGATGGGTTTTTCGGGCCACTGATGAATGACAACACCTTGTCAATTAATTTAATTTACATAACAACCATTCATTTAAAAAAAAAAAAAATATATATATATATATGTATCGCTTAGTAAAACAAAAATGCTAAAAAAACATATCAAAGAAATTTTGGCAAAATATAATACAATAATCAATACATTTTAATTTTTATTTAATTAAATTAATTGTTATTATTAAAATAATTATTATGTTTATTTAAGATATCAAACAGGAAATCAACAACAACTGTTATGAGTACACTTCTCTGTTAGAAGCCTTTTTTAACACTGTGGATGTCAATTATTTGTCATATAGATATACTCACTCTATACAGTCCTCTATTAAAAAAACAACAACAAAAAACACATCTTTTAATCAGCGAGTGTGTGCGTGTATCCGTGCACTTGTGTGTGTCTACCTAATAATTACATTAATCAAGTTCCTGCCTACTATTATTGCCAAAACTCCCGTCATTCGTCACTGTGGATTTTGCCTTTTTGACATTGGCTGGGCTGTTTGTGATGAGCTATTTGTCCTGGGTGGGGTGGGACCGCTCGCTGGCTGGCTGACGGGCCAGACTGGAGCATCGTGTGGGGAGAAAGTGTCATGTTTTACAGCGGCTGGTGCTAAATAGGCCCTATGCCATTAATCTAGCCTCCTCCATTGGAGAGAGAGCGTGGGCCAAGCTGGTGAATGTCTAAACAGACTTGCGGTCATGATTTATAAAGCCTATCCTCCATTAAAGATGCACCGCAGCCTTTACACGCCGGACAGTTAAGGACACTCGCCACTGATCGCTAACACACAGACACGGCGGTGAAAAGATATGAACTGAAAACATACGTTCGCACACACAAGCATAGTTTATTCAAATGTTAGAGGATCTATTTAATTGCAAGTAAGAGTTTGATTAGTATTGAAAAGCCATGTTGGCAGAGTCACCTTTGTGTGTGATGTGTTAATATGTGCATGCCTGAGTGTGTGTGTGTGTGTGTGTACATGTGTGAGGGAGGGAGAAGCTCCATTCTGGCAGTGGTAATCCATCCATTGTGCTAAAATTCTCCATCTGTATCAGTTCATTGAGAGCACATTGGCCCTGGGGTCTGTAACTGAGCTGGACCTTGTCTGACAGGCCGGTCTGTGTGTGTGTGTGTGTGTGTGTGTGTTGGGGGGCAGGGGCAGTGGACCATGGGAAAAACACCGCCCTGCACCTCTCTGTAGCACTTGTTCCACCCCACTTCACACGCACACACACACCAAACATGGGCCACTTGTCACTGACCCCCTCCGCTCTCCCTATGCCCACTAAGTCTCACCCTTCATGGCCTCCTCCCGCACATGTGTTCTTAACACTAATGCACGAGTCCCGCGGTCCACACCCGGCACTCCTGACCGGCCCACTTACACCGTGCCCTGGGCTTTTCCTGTAGCTGTACTTTAGATCTTTCATCTCGGATGTGCCATTTTTGATTAGATCCTTTCTTTAATAAGCAAGAAATGTGTTATTAGAAATGACAAACTCTGTACAAAGTAGGCGCTGGGACACATAGGGTTAATGGATGTGGTATGAGAGTGTGTTTGTGTATGCGTGCACACCTTGGTTGTGTCTAGACCCCTGTAACCAATATTAAAGTGAGCCCTGATTAGAAATTTACAGAAGAAGAAGAAAAAAAACATAATATTATGTATGAAATGAATCATTAACATGGACCATTAAGTTCTCTATTTTCATTTAATTGAATTTGTCAGCAGTATCCTCTTTAACTGAAAACCACTCATAACTGCTAAATTAAATAATAATTAAAGATACAACTATCAGAGGATTTGAGGGGAAGTCAGGGAGCATTTATTTCCGATCCAAGGCGTAATTTATTCAAATTATATAGAAGAGCGATTGAGAAAATTAGATGCATATTCCTTTCAGGCCTTTAAAGGAGAAAAATGCAACAAGTTTTCTATTAGAATTGCCCATGGTTGTGTCAGCGCAGGGTGCCTACCATTCTAATGAGACAAATATATACACATAAATATATTTATAATTGTTTTTTTTTTGCTGTTTTTTTACATATTTGTTGTGATTTTGTATTTTTTTATAATATAATATAATTGCAAACTGCCTTTCTTCAAACAGATACATTTCAGATCAAATAAAAAAGAGCCGTATTTTATGAGGACAAATTGATAT